>NC_064854.1:98827217-99007217 GCF_024139225.1 Suncus etruscus
AGAGGGACAACTTGGAGCACAAGAACTTGGAGCACAAGGTGTAAGCAGACTCACACCAGCATCTTGGACCAATAGCTAGGGCTCCATATGTACCTGTCTGCTCCCTTCCTCTACTTCCCTACTATGTCCCCCTCACTGTGCATCAACCCCAGGAACTAGACCCTCCTTGGCCTGGCCTGGAGTTTGGAGTGGGGAGGAAGGTGTTTCTCTCTTCCACTTGGTTTGGGAATGGATTTGGGGTAGCAGATCCTGACAGACCCCCCCATGAGAGTTCAGATCCCTCCCTGCTCAGCACTTCAGTTCTCCATGCAAGCTTGGCTGTGTGGTGAGGGAAGTCCCATGCCCTGTGCCACTTTTCAGAACCGTCAGTGATCTTGGCCTGCTTCCTCAAATTGCTTTTGGCCTGCTGGGACTGGAGAACTCCTGTTTCCCATGGAAACCAGATCCTGGGCCATAGGCCACTGACAGGTCCCTTTTATCACTTGGCTGTGTGTGGCCTGAGAACGAGGCCAGTTTCTCCCTTTCTGGCTTCCTGAGTGAAGATTCTGGGATGGTGTAAGTAGCATCACTGTGAATTTGTCCTTTGTCGCACAATGACCCCAGAAGCAAGGTACCAGTTAGCAGAGCTGGTTTTATTTAATTTTACTATTTTGGATTTTGGGGGGATGCCATAACTGATGCAGCTCAAAGGGCCATGCAGTACTTGGTATCAAACAAGAGGGCCCTGAAGACAGGGAATTATTTTCATCCCTTTGAGTGATCTCAACCATATGCAACCATATGTTGCATCTTATTTTTATTATTTTTGATTTGGGGGCTATACTTGACAGTACTCAGGGCTTACTTTTGACTCTGTGCTCAAAGATCACTCCTGACTGGGCCCAGGAAACAATAAGGGGTGCCATGGAAAGAACTCGGATCAGCTGTATGAAAAGCAAGCACCCTATCCACTATACCATCTCTCTAGCCCTATGCTGCATTGTAATACAAAATAAATAAATAAACGGAGGCACAAGCAGCAGATGCATTTGCTTGTGTGTGAGACAGTGGTTGTGAACTCAGTGGCTTGAATGGTTTCTGCCATCTGGTTCTCCTGCCTCTGTGGCTGGGCATGGGGGCACTGGAGACTGCCTGGCACAAATGTTAGAGAAGCAGAGATTTTGGCTTGATTTGTGGTGGGCAATGAGCCATAGCCTGATGGGAATTTGACCACCACTGCCAGGCTCCTGGTCTGTGGGCAGGGCCCCTGTGCATCCAGAGCCTCCCACTTGGCACAGAGACAGAGTGGCTGGCTACACAAGAGGGGCTCAGTTGGCCCAACTGGTACCCCACAAAGAGTTAGAGCAGATCTTAGACAAGACAGTGAAAATGTTGGGATGAGAGCCTGGTATCTCTCTCTCCTCCTCTTCTCTCTCTCTTTTATTTCTCTCTCTCCTCCCACCTGTTGGAAGAACTTGCCCTGTTAGAACAACCTATGTTGCATCACCCCAGGCCCAATGGCCTCTGCCTCTACCCAGCCCACACCTGTGCTCCATACTCTACCACATGCCTTCATCTTTACACACTTCCCCACACCCTCATCTTCACATGCTCCCACACATTTGCTCTCTACATACCCCATACTCTCCCACATACCCACATTCCACATGTAACTCCTCTTCTCTACATGCTTCCACACACCTGCACTCCACATGCCCTCTCCTCTTACACTTCATCACATCCATTTTAAACTCTCGCTCACACCCTCATCTTGCAGCAGCGACCTGCAAACTCTCTCAGCCCTGACTGACACATGCAATTTTCTCATAAACTCCAAATGAGGCGTCAGGCTCAAAGATGACCTTCCCCCTGGGCCCTGGTTTGTTTGGGGTTTTCCCCCTCTGGGACTCATCAATTCACTTGTATGCCCTACTTGAAGCAGAAATTGGGCCCCATTCGTCTGTCCCAACCTGGCATTCAGTTGCTGCCACACAAAATACTGAGGATTAGGGTGTACTGAGAGCCAGCCATGAGCTTGCACAGCTCCTCAAGGCAACAGTGAACCCTCTTACAGCTGTAGAGACAGGATCAGAGGGGCGAATGGACTCTCCCCTGGGGGTGAGTTTGAGGTTGAGGTCACAGGGGGTCAGACTGTTAGGATGCCATTGGGGAGTTCCAGGTCTGAGGAGCAGAGTTTTCTGGCATGTCCATTTGGTGAGAATCAAACCCTCATTCAGTAGAGCAGAGAAGGCCCAGGGAACCCGTGTCCTTAGGCTCACCTTGATGGTTTTTCCATTTGAGGGGTGACCTCATCTTAGTACACCCAAGATTGCCCAAGGGACCAGAGTTAAGGATCACTTTTGGTGGGACCCTAGGGATCAAACCTGATCAAACCCTTACTTGGCCACGTAAAGTCAAATACATTACCTGCTGAGTTATGGCTTCAACCCCATCATGTCACTCCTTTTTTGTTTTTGTTTTTGTTTTTGTTTTTGGATCACACCTGGCATCACTCAGGAGTTACTTGTGGCATTTTTTGTTTTTGTTTTTGGGTCACACCCGGCAGCATCAGGGGTTACTCCTGGCGTTATGCTCAGAAATAGCCCCTGGCAGGCACAGGGGACCATAGGGGATGCTGGGATTTGAACCACTGTCCTTCTGCATGCAAGGCAAATGCCTTACCTCCATGCTATCTCTCTGGCCCCATTATGTCACTTCTTAAGTGGAAAGTAAATGCAGTGGCTCAGGGGCGTTGAAAAGCCTGTCCTCACACTCTGTTAATACAGGTGCCTCCTTCACCAGAAACCACAGCTCCCTGCTCCCCTGTCTCTGAGGTATCCCTTTGGGTGGAGGCAGGTATCCCCCATCAACAGTGGAGACTGGAAGAGAGACTTTGGACCTTTCATGCTCTGAACCACTGGGGCTCCTCAACTCTCTCCTGCCCCTTTGGTGTTAGATACTCGGGGAATGGGGCCGGGCGGTGGCGCTAAAGGTAAGGTGCCTGCCTTGCCTGCGCTAGCCTTGGATGGACCGCGGTTCGATCCCCCGGTGTCCCATATGGTCCCCCAAGCCAGGAGCAACTTCTGAGCACATAGCCAGGAGTAACCCCTGAGCATTACCGGGTGTGGCCCAAAAATAAAAAACAAAAAACAAACAAACAAATAGATACTCGGGGAAGAGAGTGGCTCCTCATTTTCTGCCCTTGAAGATTCAGCACGCTACACTTCTCATACCTGACTCGAACCTTAAACTCAGACTCTCATAGGCCAGACATTGAGGTCACCTTCTGCCTCTCATCAGGATGAGCAGCTGAGATGAGAGAGTGCAGGTAAAGGCAGTGTGGTATGGGGTCAGGGGGATTTGGGAAATGCTGAGATTCTTTTCATGGCAGGAGGGGATCAGACTTGGCCATTCTGTCCAGCATCTCAATTTGTCCTCTGGATCCTTGGAAGCCAGCATCGGAGAGAAAGGGAGACAGGGACTAGGAGGGCAGAGGTGACTCAAACAAATGCGGCCTGACCCTCTTAGCAAGTAATGAGTCCAGATCTGAGCGAAGGCTGATGTTTTATTCACAGTCGACGCAGCGCTATCAATTACCAACTCCTGCCACCCAGCCTGGCACCGCCTCCATCATCCTGCCATCCCAAGCTATTTTGGGCCTGGGCTTGGCCTTGCTTCCTTCCCTCATCACCCCGACCCCTCTCCCCACCTGAATTAGAGGGTGCTTGTCCCAGCTTGGAGGCTGGCTAGGAATCTCAGGTCCTGGGCATTTGGGTAAAGTGAGGTTTGGAGTGATGTGGTGAAGGATCGAGGAGGCAGGTGCATAATCATGCCCCCACTGAGGAGTAGGAACTTTTCCTTCCTTTCTCCTGAGATAGGTGAAACTGGAGACTGAGCTGTGGGGCTTTATGGGAAACCCTGACCCACCATGCCATGATCTTACTCGAGACTTCAATAACCCCTGAGATGCACTATTGACTACCCATAGCTTGGCCATCGCCTCACAGCTCCATCCTGACAGACTTTTCATGGTGGGTCATTGCTACTCTCACAGAAGAGAAGAGGAGGTTCCTAATTGATAAAGCAGTAACCTGAGACTGAAGCAAACTTGGTTTGTTGATGAAGGCACAGGCAGGCAGGAGTGATAGTACAGTGGGTAAGGTACTTGCCTTTCATGGGGTAACCTGGGTTTGATCCTCAGCATCTCAGATGGTCTCCCGCCTCACCCACCATCAGGAGTGATGTCTGAGTACAGAGTCAGAAATAACCTCTGAGCAATAATAGGTATGGCACCCAAGTCAATAAAGGAATACAATCAGGTGATCAGTTCTTTCATCCACACAACAGGTTCAATAAAAAATGGTAATCGGCGGGGCTGGGAAGGTGGCGCTAGAGGTAAGGTCTGCCTTGCAAGCGCTAGCGTAGGACGGACCTCAGTTCGATCCCCCCGGTGTCCCATATGGTCCCCCCAAGCCAGGAGCGATTTCTGAGCTCATAGCCAGGAGTAACTCCTGAGCATCAAACGGGTGTAGCCCCCCCCAAACCCCCCCAAAAACGGTAATCAGGAAAGTACATTCTCGTAGCAAGACATTTTTGCACTTCTCTAAAATCCCAGTCAGCACCTTCAGATATTACTTTGGAGGGGTTTCTACTAAGTAAGTTTCCAACCCACTAGAGTGGGGAAGCAAGGCAGTTTGGAGCCTATGATTGTAGTGTGCACCTGTGTGGGAAAACCTCCTTTAGTCTCCATAAATAATGTTTATGTATTAATTTTCATATTTACTTCTTTTATT
Source organism: Suncus etruscus (assembly GCF_024139225.1). Classification (NCBI taxonomy): domain Eukaryota; kingdom Metazoa; phylum Chordata; class Mammalia; order Eulipotyphla; family Soricidae; genus Suncus; species Suncus etruscus. Next base: position 98,831,990 of record NC_064854.1, read on the forward strand.
AAATATTTATTTGAAAGCATTATTGGTCATTGTGATTATAGATAAATTCAACAGCCTTTTTTTTTTTTTTTGGACCACACCAATGATGCTCAGGGGTTACTCCGGCTATGTGCTCAGAAATTGCTCCTTGCTTGGGGGATCATATGTGACACAAGGGGATCAAACTGCTGTCTGTCCTAGGCTAGTGCATGCAGGGCAGACACCTTACTGCTTGTGCCACTGCTCTGGCCTTTCAACAGCCTTTTTATTTTGGTCCAGGAAACGTATTTCCTGGGTGACATATTTCACAATAGAGGAAGTACAGCTACTGAAACCTTACTGAGGTCTTAGAGAAAAAAGAGAGGTTTGGGGCCCGGAGAGATAGCACAGCGGTGTTTGCCTTGCAGGCAGCCCATCCAGGACCTAAGGTGGTTGGTTCGAATCCCGGTGTCCCATATGGTCCCCTGTGCCTGCCGGGAGCTATTTCTGAGCAGACAGCCAGGAGTGGCCCTTGAGCACTGCCGGGTGTGACCCAAAAACCAAAAAAAAAAAAAAAAAAGCATGAGAGAAAAAAGAGAGGAGAGTGATTTTTTAAGATTTTCTCATCTAAGTTTATATTCTTTAAATAGATTTTTTTAAAAACTTTTTATTGATTGATTGATTGGTTTTGGAGCCACACCCGGCAGCACTCAGGTTACTCCTGACTCTGCACTCAGAAATCGCCCCTGGCAGGATGGAGGACCATATGGGATGCTGGGCATCTAACCGGGTCCCTCCTGGGTTGGCCGCAAGGAAGGCAAACGCCCTACCGCTGTGTCATCTTGCGGCCCCTCTTTCAATAGATTTGATCACCATGAGTTCTTAGGAAAACTATCATCATATTTTAAATTTGGGGGAGGCTGGCGGGGGCATTTGTGGTGGGAATGTTGCACTGGTGAAGAGTGGTATTCTGCTTATGATTGAAATCCAACTACAAACATGCTTGTAATCATGGTGCTTAAATAAAGATTTATATAAAAATATAAATAAATTGTGGGAAATCAAATGATCCAAAGGTGTGCAGGTCCAGTAATAATTTGATGTTTTCTTGGACCCAGAGAGCTAGTATGGTTGTTAAAATACTTGCCTTGTCCATGGCAACACTGGATTGATCCCCTGGCACCAATATTGTCCCTTGATCATTGCCAAGAGTGATCCCTGAGCAGGGATATGGGGTAAGTCCTCAGCACCTCCCAGTGTGACCCCCAAACCAAGCCAAAATGTCAAATAAACAAACAAAAGATTTGGTGCTTTCTTTAGACTTGTCCTATGAGCCTGAGTCTATTCCCTAATGTTTGTCTGCAGTGTTCTTAGCAACACTGATGGGGACCTTTTCAAGTGGGTCGGGAAAGAATCTTTCTGCTGACTTTTCCAATAGACAAAATTGCCAGGTTGCAAAGTATTTCTTAAGATCTTTCTCTTCTGAACTGTGCTGTATAAAGATAGCTCAACCAGAACCTTATTATTTTTGATAGAGTACTGAGGCTTTATCATTATGAAGCATATCTCCTTTGATCAGCCATGGAGAAAAAGAGGGAAGGCCTAGATGCAGTAGAATGCCCAGTGACTCTTAATGGATAAGCATTCATAAGTTCCCTAAGAGATATATCTGAGATTATGAGAAGCCAAAGGCAATGACTAAAATATTCAGGGGTCTCTACACATTTGGCCAATTAATTTCAACAATTTTTCTTGGGTTCAAGTTAGCAGGAGAATTAATGAAGGGTGATAAGCAGAATGAAAATGTGGCAAGACAGGTGAAGTGATACAAAGTTATCTGAGCACCTGGCCAGTAATATGAGTCCCTTAATAACCATGTTCAAGTGAAGTCCCAGGTAGAGATTTTTTTTAAAAATATATTTTTTCTATGAGGCCTGAGAGAAAAATAGAAGTAAGGCTCTTGCTTTGCACTTGGCCAACCCTAATTATTCAATCCCTGCCACCATATAGGTAATCAGTACGCCACCAAGGTGATCCCTTAGTATAGAACAGGGAATAACCCTGGACACCATCAGATGTGGCCCTCAAACCTAAAACAAACAAACAAAGCACTCCCCAAATCAAATAGAGTTGATCTATAGAAGAGTAGTAATCTGTTTTTAAGGAAAAATCTCAGTCCAGTAAGAAAAGCACATTGATATCCATAGGTAAATGCTTGAAATTCAAAATGCCCATTAAACAATTAAAAATGTTCAGGAGCTGGGGCCGGAGCAATAGCACAGCTGTAGGGTGTTTGCCTTGCACACTGCTGACCCAGGACAGACCTGGGCTCGATCCCCGGAGTTCCATATGTTCCCCCAAGCTAGGAGCGATTTCTGAGTGCATAGCCAGGAGTAACACCTGGTGACACTTAGGGGTCAAAAACCAAATATATATATAACATATATAAATATTCAGGAACAGTATGAACAGACTTCCCTGGGTTGTATTGTGAAGAGGTAGAGCTTATAAAGTGGCACTGTTTGCAGTCTTAACATTTCCCCACCAAACCTACTCCATGAATGTTATTGTTTTATTTATTTATTGGCTTTTGGGTCACACCCGGCAGCGCTCAGGGGTTATTCCTGGCTCTATGCTCAGAAATCACTCCTGGCAGGCTCGGGGGACAATATGGGATGCTGGGATTCGAACCAATGACCTCCTGCATGAAAGGCAAATGCCTTATCTCCATGCTATCTTTCCGGCCTATTGTTTTCTTTGTGAATCACTGTCTAAAGCATATGTAGTAGTTAATTTCTTTTTATGTGTGTATGATTTTGTGTGTATGTGCATGCTTGTGTGTGTAATGCTGAGAAGCCATGCTAGAATAGAAGTAAGGAAAGTCATATTGTTTCCACAATATTCCAAATCCATTAGCTTCTCTAAAAGTGTATATATTATCAGCATAGATGTTGGCAGACTTGCCTGAAGAGACTGCAGGCCTAGGTGAGTGTATATAGATGGTCTATTGAATTATACAAGCCAAAGGCAACGGAACTGCTTAATGATATCTAAGGGTGTTGCTGCATAACCAGCACAATCTTTCCCCTATTCAATTTTCAAACATGAACTGTCGGTGAACCATGAAAAGTCAGCTTTACCCAAAGGAGATTCTTGTGAATCATCATAGGGTTTAGGAGGCAGATCTGTCCTATAGTCAGGAGGAACTCTGTTGATAATGGTGGAGAGGCTGGTAGTAGGATGAAGCTAACTTCAATGTAAATAGTTATATAGGGAGCAGTTTGCAAAAGAATTTCCTCCATTTTGCTAAGCAATGACCATAGGTCAACAGCGTCTTTCCTTGTCACAGGGCTTAGTGACTGGTAGGCCAATGGGCTACTGATAGGTCCCAGATTTCTGGCTGCCAAGGGTATTTTTTCCTTTTTTATATACAAAAAGAAAGAAGGAAAGCTGATCCTGGAGATGGCCAGGGATAGGAAGGTCTATTAAACTTTTCTTTAAGGCCTTGAATTTCATGTTTTCCAGGCAGCAGTACATGGGTTAAGGTGCTTGTCTTGCATGAATGAGGCCAATTATGGTTGAATCCAGCATTATATATGGTTCCCTAAGGACTGCCAGGAGTGAGAGCCAAGCACACAGAGCAGTAATAGCTTCTGAGCGCCTCTAAATATGGACTGTCCCTGTCCCCTTTCTGCTCTCATAAAAACCCCTCCATAAATAACATTCATATCTTCCCATAGAATTGATACAGGTATTTTGTTTTGTTTTGTTTTTTGGGTCACACCCGGCAGCGCCCAGGGGTTACTCCTGGTTCTATGCTCAGAAATTGCTCCTGGCAGGCTCTGGGGACCACATGGGGTGCTGGGATTCAAACCACCATCCTTCTGCATGCAAGGCAAATACCCTACCTCCATGCTATCTCTCCAGCCCCAATACAGGTATTTTTTAAAGCATCCTTAAAATGTAATGTAGTAAAGAGGGATGCCTAGATCACCCTTGACTCCAGAGCCTGGATAGGTGGTGGAGAATGGTGAAGAAAATAAATCAAGATGGGAAGATGAGAAAGGGAAGTAATAGGAGAACAGGGGCCTAGGCTTTGGATATATAATGGGGATGTGGGAAATGGTACAGCTATATATCCAAAGCACAGATTCAACATCACTGAAAACGAGATCTATGCTGAAACCATCAAACTTTAATGTGCTTGTCAAGGTGGCAGGTAGGGGGTTGGGATCAGGTGACAGAGTACGAGAGCACTGGTGATGGGAAGACACTGGGGGTGGGATTGGTGTTGAAATATTATATACCCCAAATTCAACTAACAATAACTTTGTAAATGATGGTTATATAATTAAATATTTTTTTAAATTTATATAAAGCATCCTGAGAATTTGCTAATTTTGGTAGGAGAAGGTCTTAGTAAGGAGGATGGGATCTGATTCTGGAGTGACAGAAAGTGTCTCCTGGGCCCGGAGAGATAGCACAGCAGCATTTGCCTTGCAAGCAGCCGATCCAGACCAAAGGTGGTTGGTTTGAATCCCGGTGTCCCATATGGTCCCCCGTGCCTGCCAGGAGCTATTTCTGAGCAGACAGCCAAGAGTGATCCCTGAGCACTGCCCGTTGTGGCCCAAAAACAAAAACAAAAACAAAAACAAAAAAAGAAAGTGTCTCCTAAATCTACATTAGTATGGTGCAAGACAGGTCAAGTCACAGATGCAAATGTTGCATTTAATTTGCTTGGTTGATGATTGTCATTGTTTAATATCAGTACCTAGAATTGGTTCTTGCTTTTGAGAACAAGATCCCAGTATGATACTTTTGTACTTTTCTAAGAAGACCTAATGGGCTGAATGAATGGGGGTGGAAGAACTAAAAAGAAAAGAATGGGCTGTTTCCAAAGGCTTTGATCAAAAGGGACTGAGTTCAGAGACAGGAACCTTTTGAGATTTATTAGAAAACCCCACTATTTGAACTGTTTCAGTGGTTGGAGGAAGAGATTCTTTTATAACAAGGGCATTGGAAATGTGGCTCCAGTATCACTCAGGACAGTGATTCCTGACTAGTTTGAAGACTTGTCTATCAGAGCCCATAAAACAGGAAGAGCAGGACAATTTCCTGTAGTTCCTATGACCACATCTTCCTTGGAAGACACTGGAAAGACTAGTCAGAAGGCAGGATGTGTTGAAAATGCCTCTATTTGTGACCATCTCTTCTCTAACGTTCAAGGTCTTTATAGTAATAAGACAAATGAGGCAGTTTTGGAAATCTGTCTAGACTTTTGCCATCTTTCTTTTAGGTACCTTGTCAATGAGCTTATGGTCAAATTAACTAGCTGTGGGATGAATGTCATTTCCTATTTCACTCCTGTTTTTTCGACTAACAGAGAGAGGACTCACTTCAGCCTGCTAATGGGCTGAAGGCTCCCCACGAAGCTTGAGCATCAGGAAAGCGCTAGTTTTCTTTGAAAGCAATTTGAAGTCAATGACAATAATCATGAGCAGGCTCATCAGGCTTGTTCCAATCAAAGGACTTAGGAAAAGCCGCGGGAATTGCTTGATGAAGTTTTCTCAGCAAGTTTCTTCACTGCTTGCCAAAAGTTGGAGGTTTGTTGATTTAAATCCTCTTCAGGATTTTCCCACCTGGCAAGTTTCATCCACTGTTTGGCTAGACTCTACCAATCAATAAGTATGTGACTGAGCAGAGAGAAATCAGAAAATCCAGGTTGATGCACTTGCATAAATGTTAAATTCTTCTGAAAAACTACGAGAGTGATCACAGTTGCCTAAAGAAATGGACCCACAAGCAGGTCTGTGTACCAGGATCAGAAGAAATAGCCAAAGTCTGAAAACAACCCAAGTGCTCAAGAACAGATGGCTTGGTAAGGAAACTATGACACATATACACAAGGAAATTTCACTCACCTATAAGTGAAGATAAAAGTGCAATTTGTTGCTACATGGAAGGACCTGGAGAATATCATGCTGGATGAAGTTAGTTAGAGGGAAAGAGACCGACAACAGAATGATCTCTCTTATATGTGAGATAAAAAGAAGTGAGGAACAATGAATGCCCAAAGACAGTGGAAAAAAGGATATGAGAACAGGTATTCAGTAGGGAACACCAGCTGAGGCAGTAGGGAAGGTTGAACAGGAAGGAGGCAGTTTATGGTGGGGAAAAGCATTCAACTAGGAGAAGATGCTGAAGCATGGTAAAGTGTTGTGTATAAAACCCTATCAGCAATATTATTGTAAACCACAATATGGTTATGTATGTACACCATACACACACACATACATATATGCAAACTGGTGAGTGAGAAGCAAAAAAAAGAAGTTGGTGGAGGGAAGTGGACTCTGGTGAAGGGCTCAGTGTGAAAGGTATGTTTGAAACCCAATCATGAATAACTTTAGTTTCATGCTGACTAAATATTAAAATTATTATATTAATAATTAATATCAATCGATATTAAATTATTATAATATTAAATATTAAAAATTAGAAAAGAAGAGAAGGTCTCAGAGAGACAGACTTTGGAGTGGTTCCAGAGAGAACTAGAATGGGGGAGCCAAAATTATAGAGGAGGAGAGGGAGTTGAGAAACGAAGAACAGAGGTCAGAGATGGTATCAGAGGGGATAGCTGAGTACTTGGCAAAGAAGGCAGAGGAGGGCAATGAAGCCTTGGAAAGCTGTTTTCTCTTGTGTGTTTGTTTGTTCACCTGGTCGATTCTAAGCTCTAACTTTGCAGAGTCTGTTTTAGACTCTGGGTAACACTGGTGTGCTCCAGGAGCAGTATGAGACAAGCCAAATTCTAACTGGGGCCTGGTTTCTGGAAAGAAATAAGTATAATGGTCAAAAGTCCTAGTGGGAAGCCCAAGGCCTCTCCATCAAGAAAAAAAGACATTTCCTGAATAGTCCTCTGGACCTACTGCTGAGAGGGGAAGCTCAGATGTAGAAACAGATGTCTCCTCGGACATGAGCTTGACTTCAGGGCATCTATTTCTCCGCCAGCCTCAGAGTTATAGGATTCTTTCTCTGGATCCTCATATTCATCTCAAAGAGTAATTAATGATCTCACTGACAAAATGGATTTTTCAGGAACACCACAAAGGCAATTGGAAAAGAGCAGTCTTACAGTGAGACATTCAAGCACCTCTGAGAACAGCAGTGGGGGCTGCTATGAGGCAGTGTAGGCCGCCTGTCAAGGGGCGGGGAAGCTACAGCACTGCCCCCCGAAAAACTGGGCCTGGTCACTCACTGACTGGGACTGTGAGGACTTTGGAAACTGTGGGTGGGATTGGGGGTGTATTCCTCTAGCCCTAACCTCCTGTACACAGGGTTCCTGCTGATTGATTTTCATTCTGCACTGATGAAGCTCTATGATGGCTTAGTTATACTCTAATGAACTGAGGCCAGGCCCTAGACTGTACCTCTTTTCTGATCTGTCCTTGCTGTGTGACTGAATGGGGGCTCACCCTCTCTGAGCTATATGTTGTGAAGAGAGTCAAGCAGAGGCCATTGAGGAAGACTCACCGCCTTTTGCCTCAGTGATGAGATAGATCTGACAGCTCAGCAGCAGATGGGTATGAGGTCATGGTCTCCAACACTGTTGTCGCTGATGAGAAGGACTGGCCCCGTGCTGGGTCAGGCTTCGAGGCAGGAGGTCAGGGCTAAGGCTGAGGGCCTGGAGAGCTCTCTCTGGTGCTTAATAAGCCCATGAAAAATGAAAAGGACATAGAGATGGCCAGTAGGCATATGAAAAAGTGTCCATTGTCACTTATTATCAGGGAAATGCACATCCAAAAAATAATGAGGTCTCATCTATCACCAGTGAAAATGACTAGATCCAAAAGACTAGAAACAACCCATATCTGTAGGGATGCAATGCAAAAGGGATTTTCATTAATTGTTGGTGGGAATATTGTCTGGTTCAACCTTCATGAAAAGCACTGTGCTGGAATGGAGAGATAGTACAATGGGTAGGGCATTTGCCTTGCATGTGGCTGCCCTGGGTTCAATCCCTGGCATGCCATATAGTCCCATGATCTCACCAGTAATAATTCCTAAACACAGTTAGGAGTAAGCCCTAAAACTATTGGGTGTAACCCCAAAATCAAAATATTATGGAGATTTCTCAAAAGAGTTAGGAATAGAGCTTGCATATGACCTAGTGATTTCACTTCTCCACTGCGTACCCCCTGTCAAGAGCAAACTATTAATTTAAAACTATTTATGCACACCTATATTCACTACAGCACTGAGTATACTAAAATAACCATGATATGAAAACAACTCAATGTCCAATGACAGATAAATGGATAAGAAACTGTGATATCGATTCATAATGGAATAGTATGCAACTAGAAGAAAAGATGAAATTATGCAGTTGGTTGTAGATTGGATAGAACTGGAGATCATATTAAATGAATCAAGTTCGACAGAGGAGGAAAATATTGGATCTCACTTATGTGTGGTATAAAGGGAAACAAAACAAATAAATGGTGTTAAATTAACTGACTCTTGATTCAGGATTAAAGAACTGAAAACACCAAGTAAATTGTGTGATGAATTGGGAGGAGGCAATGAAGTGGATTGGATATAACATAAGGATGTTGCCTGAAGGTCTTGGTCACTTTGGTGGTGTTGAGCCGAGGTAACTGTACATCAAAATCGTAAGCTTTAACTTTTAGAATAGGGTGATGCAAAATATTGAATTGAAAAAATGAGACTGCCAAAAAGGTTAGGGGGACATGAGGGAGCATTGATAGATGGAGTGATGCTGACCCTGTGGTGGATGTGGAGATGGAAACTTGCATGCTTAAAATTCTATTACCTTGACACTATTAAAAATCACGACTGTAGGGCCCGGAGAGATAGCACAGTGGCGTTTTGCCTTGCAAGCAGCCGATCCAGGACCAAAGGTGGTTGGTTCGAATCCAGGTGTCCCATATGGTCCCCCGTGCCTGCCAGGAGCTACTTCTGAGCAGACAGCCAGGAGTGACCCCTGAGCACCGCTGGGTGTGACCCAAAAACCAAAAAAAAAAAAAAAAATCACGACTGTAAATCATAGCCTAAATAAAACCTGAAAGAAGAAACAAAATATAAACGCACCGTGGGATGAATAAATTTGACCAGTGGATGGCCAAATTCCCTGCTTGTTCCCTGGCCCATTCTCTGTCCTTCTGCACTAGTGTCTGCTACCTGTATATGTCAGAAGAGCACGTGGGGCAGAGCAACAGCAGGAGCCAAGGTGCTTAGGTGAAACTGTTCCCACCAGCCTTTCTTGGAGAATGGAGTAGTAATTTCTCTTTCCTCACCCCACATTTTGGCCCTGTTAAATCCTGCTTTTCTTCCTGCTCAAATGCAAAGCCTACCATACCCTAATGGCCCTCTCTCACAACAGCTGCCTTCTGTTCCAGGCTTGCCTCAGTTTCCCTACCTATCATGCAAGGCTGGAGGGTTATCTTCTGTGCTGATTGATCCACTTCCTAAGCTGCTTGAGAGAGCAGGGGTTGGGGGTGGGAGTGAAGGAAGGGAGGAGGGCGGTGCTCCCACTTTTCTTCTCATCCCTTCCTGCCACTTAGTCATTACAGCCCTAGTGACCTTGGATTTGAAGACCTTAGATCCAGAGGGAAGGGTTTGGGGGGAGGGTCAGCTCTGCCCCCATTAGCACTCTAACATTCTCCTGGGACCAGGGGTCACCAGGTTTCAGCACTGAGGCCATCAAACAGCCCATTAGCCTCACCCCCTCAAGCTGGGACTTGCTCTGTGCTTCCTGGAAGGGATCTAAGCCCCTGCACCAATCCTCATGGGTCCTAGAGGTCTTCATTCGGAGTCAGGCCATCTGAGTGGGGCGGGGACAGCTGCCAGGGAGAGTCTAGGCAAGGAATGAATTCACTGGACAGGTGGTGAGCAGGACAGAGCTCAGGACAGCACCATGTCCTCTCTATGCCAAAAGGGAATCTTGAGCTCTGCTCTGCAGGGTCCCCTCTGTGCTCTGGGATAGAGAAATCTTAGTTTTAGGAGGAGCTCTTAGTCAGTCAATAAAGATCCATGGACTGACCAAACTCAGACCTTGGGTGAGAGGGCAGAGGCTAACACCCTCCTAATGACAAAACTCACTTCCTTGCCAACAAGTATTCGTTTCACATTTGCTGGACTCCAGGTCTGGAGACTCAGCAATGAAAGAGACAAACCTTGGGGGAGGGTGTGTGGGGGCAAGGAGTGTGTGATGGAACAACTGGGAATATTCTTGAAGAGAAAGTGTCCTCTAGGAGATTAAAAACATGGCTTTGGGAGACAGAGATCAGTGGTCAAGAAGAGGGAAGAGCATGACAGGAAATGGTGATGTGCTGAGTGGCATGCAGGGGAGGAAGTCAGGAAGCAGTGAAGTTGGAGAGAAATGGATGGGGCTTGGAGGTGTCCTGAGAAGCCGAAGAAAGTAACACCAGGAGCTTAGTTCTTTTTGTGATGCAAAAGGGGACATGTTCTGGTTCAAATGTCACTGTCCCCATTGACTTGGCACTAGGGGAAAGGGGTATCAAGGCCCCCTACCTTTATCCTGGTGAGCCTTGTGGGGTTCTGACTAACTAACAGAACAGCAGAAAGTAGGGACGAACTTGATCCTATCAGAGTCTGAGTCACTGGGAATTAGAATCCTCATGAATCTTAGAATTACACTCTCCTAATTAGAACTAGAATTAGAAACCTCAAAGAATCTTGGCATTAGTAGCTGGCCGGAAACACGAGGGGGACCTGATCTCTCTCCTGTGGCCTCCCTCTCCCTTTTATGGAAGCTGAGCTGCCCGCCAATTGTCCTGGCCCCTCCTTCAAGGCCACAGTGTACCAGGGCCTTGTTGGAAGTCCACATCACCCTGAGGCCCCTTGAGCTGTGCGAACTGACCAATCTGCCCCCCCCAAAACACCTCAATGCTCCTTTTTTTGCTCCTCAGAAAGAACACATGGGGACTCTGTTTGTGCTCTCCTCACTTTATGTGTGCAAAGACTAAGATTCAGGGAGGTGTCACCCATGCCTGAAGTCCAGACCTTAGGGGGACTGGCTGAGAGAATGAGGGTACAGGCAGAGTGCCAGCCACCAGCTGGGGTATTTTTAGAGGCAGCGGCCCTACCCGAGTGGGGAGGGCCATGGAAGTATCTTCGGGGAAGGAAGAGCCTAAAGTGATGTCTTAATTGGGATCCTTGCGCAGAAGAACTTACAAGGGCTCAATTATTTTATAATGAACCACCAGTTGGAAGAGTGTCACAAACATTTGCAAGTGTGTGCAGGGTGCTGGGTGTGCTTGGAGGAGGGGCATGGGGTCCTTTTCCTGTTTGCCAACAGGAGGGGCACCCACCTTTTATAATTTGGGGCACAGTGAGGGGCACTTTGGTGAAGATTTGGAAGCTGAAAAACCCTCCATCTTTGACCTGTCCCCATGAAAAGTGGATGCAGACCCTGGGATCTGGGCTGCTGTGGGTAGGGAAACAGATCCCAGTCACACTGCTGGGGTCACCACTTAGTTCCATGCCCACTCCTGACCCACCTGGCTCCCTCTATCCTGATAAAAGTCTGGCTCTATTAATCATATCAACCCCCACCACAGCTGCCCCTTCCCTGCCCTGACCCCCAGTTCTAAACCTCACATGGCAGGTGCCTATGGCATATGAGACCTTTGCTAAGGTCATCCTGGTTGCCTGGGCTACCCCCTGGCAATGTTCCTATCTGACAGACTTCACATCTGATTTCAGGGCATGGTCTTCTGTGAGACCAGACTGAAAAGCCTGAACTCTGGTGACCACGACATTCAGTGCTCAGAGGCCATCGCAGGAGAAGGTTTCATAGCAGCCAACACCAGACCAGCTCCCTGAAGAAGTCTGGCCCTAGGCAGGCATTAGGATGAGGCTGGCAAAGCCCTGCCTTAAGGCTTGCTGTTGGCATGTTTTAAATTTCAGGTGAACTTTCAGGAATCTGATTTTGCCCTTACAAGTCTGTCTGGGAGCAAATCAGGACGGGGAACGGAGATTCCTGGCTGCAGGCACTCAGGGGCTGACACCGGGCACCTCTTCTTTCCTGAGCTCCCATTATCCCATTACAGAAGTTCTGTGACACTGAGAGTGGCTGTCATTGTTGGAGGAGGGGAGTGGGCTGTAGTGTGTGTGTGTGTGTGTGTGTGTGTGTGTGTGTGTGTGTGTGTGTGTGTGTGTTTGTGCGCGCGCGTGTGTATATGCGCTCATGAGAACAGCCCAGCATCATTAGAGGCAGGGGTGGGGCTCCTTGGAGTTCTTCCCAGCATCCCTCTCACTCCCAGCTCAGGCGTCTTGATGCAGCTGCTGGGATGGCTGGGAAGGAGCAAGAGCAGGTGTCTGCAGAGAAAGGGAGGGCTGTCCCCAGTGGCCCCAGAAGCTCAGGGCAATTGTCTGAAGCTGCCCAGAATCTGCAACCTGCAGCCCTGAATGGGCATGATCCCATGCCAAGCAGTGTAGGAGCAGCTTTGAAACTCTAGAAGAGGGTGAGGAAGAAGAGGAGCAATAGAGAGCTCACTCCCATCCTCATTCACATATTCTTGTCTTCTCTGGTTGACACCCTCTTCCCCTTTTATTTTATTTATTTTTGTTTTATGGTGCCATACCTGGTTGTGTTCAAGGTTAATTCCTGTTTTGGGGCTGACTGCTGGTATGAAGCGATCATATGGGATGCTGGGGATTGAACCCAGGTCTGCCATATGCATAAGGCAAAAGCCCTACCTGTTGTCCTACCAGCTACATCTTCCCAGATCTGCTCTTCTCCCCTTCCCAGTGTTGGTGGTCATGAGAGAGACATAGGTTCTGCCCTTAGTCCCCTTCTGTTCTTGCTCTGTCTACCTTTGCCCCCAGTAGGTAGAAAAGGTGGGCTTCTTCCAGGAAGTCAGCTGAAGAATCCACCAGAACTGCCATCAGTCAGATGAGGGGCCTGGAGTCATATGGAGGTGCTGTCTAGGGGCTTGTGGTTTAAGCTCCCTATTTGCTCCAAAGGACTCACTGACTTCCTGTGTAAAACCTCACTCAGCTCAGGCTACCTTTCCTTGAGACTTTCCCTAGATAATCCCCCTCTTTTGAAAACAAGAGCCAGGGTTTCCTTCAGCCCTCTTGCTCTGGTTCCCTTGGGTCTGCAGGTTTCTCCTGAAAGTCACCAGACAACCCCTACCATAGGGCCTTTATCCTTGGAAGCTCTCTGTGCTCAGAGACCACTCTTCCTTTACTCAGCCTCATTGTTTTCCTTTTTATTTTGCCAATTCAGGGCCACACATATGCAAGGCAGGCACACTACTTCCTGTTAAGCCTCTAGCAGTGGTCCTCAAACTATGGCCCGCGGGCCACATATTGTATTTGTATCTGTTTTGTTTCTTCATTGCAAAATAAGATATATGCAGTGTGCATAAGAATTCATTCATAAGTTTTGTTTTTACTATAGTCAGACCCTCCAATGGTCTGAGGGACAGTGAACTGGCCCCCTGTTTAAAAAGTTTGAGGAATAGGGGCCCCTGGATTCATCCCTCTCTGGTCTTTCCCAGTGAAATCTTCTGTGTCCTGTTCCCCACACTGATCCACACTGGCTTTTTCTCCATAACATCTGACAATCTAATCCTTCACTCAGCTGGTCTTCCACTCTGTCTCCTGCATCAAAATCTTAGCTGCATAAGGGCAGGAATTCTGTTTTGTTTACTGCTCATCTCCAGCAGCTGACACTGTCTGGCACACAGTGGGTGCCCAACAAACATGACTAGAACAATTGGTTGGTTGGTTGCTACAGGGCACCCTGCCTGCAGCAATTTCCGGTCTGGGCTTGGCTGGAAGATGGCTCTCATTCCATTCCTCTCCTTTATACTGGGCCCATTTTTTTTTTTTTTACCATGAGTAGTCCAGGGCCCCAGTAGAACCAGGATGGAGGGTATAGATGTGGCTGAATCTGAATCTGACTCTGTCAGCAGTGGGGAGATCAGAAATTATGTTGGGAAGGTTGGGTTTACTCTAGATCCTTGAAACATCGAGTATCTCTCAAGATGAGAGATGGATGAGAAGGTGATGCTACACATGATGAAAGGAAACATATGAGTAGATAAGTGAGTGGACAGATGCATATAAAGATGACAAATTAGTGACTGGAGGGATGGAAGATGGATAAAATAAGAATAGTGGGCAGATAAATGGATATAATAGATATAGACAAATAGATTGATGAATTGGAGAGTGGGTTGGTGAAAAATAAGTTGATGTGCCACCTCATCCCATTTCCAGTGTCCCTACTTGAATCCAATCACCTTCCCACTGTACTATCACTTTGGCTCCTTATTCCAACATCAGCATTGTGTCAGCATTTGAGGAAAGCTTTTTTTTTTTTTGTCACACCCTGCAGCAGTAAGGGGTTACTCTTGGCTCTACATTCAGAAATTGCTCCTGGCAGGCTCGGGGACCATATGTGATGCCAGGATTTGAACCACCATCCTTCTGCATGCAAGGCAAATGCCTTACCTCCATGCTATCTCTTTGGCCCCTATTGAGGGAAGCATTTATGTCCCAATTTTACAGGTGAGAAATGTGGAAGTGGGCCTGGAGAGATAGCACAGCGACATTTGCCTTGCAAGCAACCGATCCAGGACCAAAGGTTGTTGGTTCGAATCCCGGTGTCCCATATGGTCCCCCGTGCCTGCCAGGAGCTATTTCTAAGCAAACAGTCAAGAGTAACACCTGAGCACTGCCGGGTGTGACCCAAAAACAAAAACAAAAAAACAAAAAAAAAAGAGAGAGAAATGTGTAAGTGTTTAACTGCTGAGGAGAGCTGGTGACAGATTTGTACCCAGGTCAGCTTGGCTACCAGGACTGTTTTGCTCTTCAGGACAGGGTCCCACTATATGAGTTTGCACCCTCTGAGGATAAGCAATCAGGACAGCTGTAAAGACCCTTTCAGCTGGCTTATAGAATAGGAGTTCTCTGTGCAGATGTGCCTGCTGTTGTTTAGCTACAGTGGTCCTTGAGGCTTATGACAGTGACAATATCTCCTTCACTACGTTGACACTAAGTCTGCCCTGTGGGGATTGGGGGTGGGCAGAGTGAGACTGGTTGGCATATGATGAGAACTTGTTCTTTCAGTCCGAAGATTCCTGTCAGTTGGGGCTGGAGAGATAGCACAGCGGCAGGACATTTGCCTTGCAGGGGGCCAACCCGGGAGGGACCCGGTTTGATTCCCCGCATTCCATATGGTCCCCCAGCCTGCCAGGGGCAATTTCTGAGTACAGAGCCACTAGATGTGGCCTCAAAACAACCAACTAATCAAGAAATCTATAAATAAATAAAGTTTAAAAAAAGATTCACCCCAGTGTCAGAGCCAGACCCCTATGTGCTCCACTTCGGTGCTTAGTGAATACTATGAACAACATCCAAAGTTCCTGTTCTCTGAGACTTTGGGAAAGGATAGACATGATGCAGATCTCAGCACACAGTAGGGGCTCATTTTTTTTAAGGTCACAGCCTAACAGAAGGTGCTCAGGTCTTTTTCTGCACTCAGGGATCATTCTTTGTGAGCTCATGGGACTGCAAGGGGTGCCGAGTATCAAACCTGGATCCGCTACATACCAGGCAAACTTCCTGCCTGCTGTGCTTTCCCTCCTACTGGATGGAGCTCAGCTTCTGCTACCACTGCTTCTACTGACTCTGCACTATGTGAAAAAACTCTAAACTTTAGTGTCCTACAGTCAGGTCCTGCTAGCTACACTCATGTCCAACTGTTGTTCTGCTTCTATTCTTACAGCACTGTGTCCTTTTAGCGTCAGAGAACTGCAGGGACTTGAGTCCCCATTTTTGCCCTGGAAAGGGAGCATAGCACAGTTCTATGTCTTACTCTGGTGTCAACTACTTCAGGACTATGACCTTGGACCTTCCCTGTCTGTACCTCAGTTTCCTTCATCTGTAAAATAGCACAAGGGCTCAAATAGAAATTCTGAAGATGGGGACAGGTGACTGCCTGAAGAGCTTAGTGTGGGGTCCCGGTAGGAGTGTCCTGAGCCCAGATGCTCAGCAGAGTCTCTAGCTCAGGGGCTGGGGGTAAAGGACTTGTCCTTTCCCAACCATCCATCTACCTTTTTGAGAGCCTCTGATTATGTCCAACTCCCTACAAGCTGCCCTTCCTCCTCTTGGTGGGGAGAGGGTTCCTCCCATTCTTCTCCCCACCATCTTGAGATACTAAAGTCAAGGTCTTGCAGGGTTGTAAAATTCCCATAGGTATCAGAAGACTGCTGGGGTAATGGGGAGGGACTAGGACCTGCAACAGGGGGGTGAGGGTTCCTGGGCAGACTTGGAAATTAGGGCTAAGGGCTGATAGTCATTATCCCTCTTATAGGCAAATTTTAATGGATTTTAAATGGCATCCCTCCAGATCACTACCTTGCTGTGGAGGACTCAGATTTTGGGGAGAGTTCCCTCCAGCTCTGAGGGCACAGTCCTTCACAGAGACCAGTAGGAAATCTTTGCAAAAGATTTCAATAGGCCACAATCTATGTGGTACTGAGGAGACACATGCTGAGTGCTGAAGCAGCAGTAAGGACCAAGTCATGGTGTACAGACCTGCCGGGACAGTGGGGGCCCTGTTCTCCTAGTGCTAGAAAGTCTACTTAGGCCTGTGTGTATGTGTGTGTGTGTATGTGTGTGTGTGTGTGTGTTGTGTGTGTGTGCTGCATCTTCTGTGAGATCCGATGATCTTAATCCGTTTACTAATCACCAAAGACACCACAGAGCCTGAGTCAGCCCATTGGCAGAATCCAAAGGATTATAAAGATGATGTGAATGTCAAAGGAAACAAATGGTGTAGCTGGGGGGTAGGCTAGAGGTGGGCAGGCTGGAACTTTATGAAATAGCCTCTTGGACAGTGTGGAGCTGGAAGGGAGAAGAAAGTTCTTTCCTTAGCTTCAGGCTATTTCAAAAATCAATGTTGGGTGCCACAAGAAATCCTAGAATAGGGTGGAAAGATATGATAGACTTAGAGAGCAATAGCTCTCTTCCCTCCTGCTCCCTCTAACTTCCAGCTCTTTTCTTAATAGCTCGTTTCTAGCATTTCTTTCTAGAATATTTTGCTAATCTCTATGTGTGTCTGTAGATACATATCCTAATTTTTAAAAGCCCAACAAAGAGAGAGAGAGAGAGAGAGCTCAAAGGGTTGGAGTACATGCTTTGCCTGTAAGAGACCAAACTTTGATCCCTGGCTCCATGGTCCCACAAGCAGTAACAGGAATGAGCACTACTGGATATGGTCCCAAAATAAAGAAAGCAGCCCGATGATCATATTCAATACCATCTCTGCAGTACTCCTGTTTTTACACTATGTCACAAAGAGCATTTTCCATGAGATTCAGCCAACAGATATGACTGAGCACCTCCTAAGTGCCCTCCTGTGGCACAGGCCCAGCCTGACCCTTTTCTAGCCTTCCCCTCCCACTGCCAGCTGTACGGTTTTTACCCACTCACCTGTGCTGTGTAGGTTGTGGCACAAAGCGAGGGACTCTGGACACAGTCTTGGTACCTATTTGCAGACTGATGGTGGGATAAATGTCTTGAAATGACATCCTGGGAAGAAGGGGCAAGTTTCCTTCTCTACTTTGTCAATAGATCCCAGACTGTGGTGGAAAGGTCAAGATTTCGTCAGGGTGTGCGGGATGGTGGTGATCCTGGTTTGAAGGGGTAGAGGGAGAATTCCAGGGGCCAGAGATGGGAATGCAAGTGGAGAGAGAGTAGAGGTGTCCCTTGAGGAGGAGTTTCACATCTAAGAAAAGCCATCAGGATTGAAGAAGGAGAGTCAAGATTAGAGAGGGGCACCTTTATTGGCAAGAGATAGAGATGCTCAGGCTATTGGAGCAATCTTGAAGGTACAGGTTTCAGACAAAACCTGTTCAAGGATGTCTTGAACATTCTTGTGTGTGTTTGGGGGGTCACACCTGGCAGCGCTCTGGTGTTACTCCAGAGCAGGCTCGGGAGGACCATATGGGATGCCGGGATTCGAATCACCAATCTTCTGCATGCAAGGCAAATGGCTTACCTCCATGCTATCTTTCTGGCCCCTCAAGGATGTCAGACCGAGAACATCTGCCTCTGGGTAGGCCCTATCAATTTACCTGTTGTCAGCAGTGAGAGGGCCTTCAAGGCGTTTGGATTCCATGCTATATAATTGGTGAAACTGAGGCTTGGAAAGAGAAGCCAAGATGCTAGAAATCCCCTAATTTTCCTCCCTGCTCCCCATTTCTTGAGAGTGACCCAGGCTGAAAAGAGAGTTCCCAGCCAGTATGAATTCCTGGGTCTGAACTCCAGGACTCGGGAATTCCACCTCCTGGCTTTATTAGATTGACATGCTAACTTAACAACAATGACAAGAATTGCTGAAGCAATAAATGCTTCCTGTCCAAAATTCAAGCAGAACGATCTTGAACATGAATGATGAGTCCACCTGTCCAATAGGTGCTCTCTGCTCTTGATCTTCACAAAGGTGTGACCCAGGCTGAAAAGAGAGTTCCCAGCCAGTATGAATTCCTGGGTCTGAACTCCAGGACTCGGGAATTCCACCTCCTGGCTTTATTAGATTGACATGCTAACTTAACAACAATGACAAGAATTGCTGAAGCAATAAATGCTTCCTGTCCAAAATTCAAGCAGAACGATCTTGAACATGAATGATGAGTCCACCTGTCCAATAGGTGCTCTCTGCTCTTGATCTTCACAAAGGTGTGAGGTTAGTGCATTACCTGCTTTCTTAAGTTGAAGCATTTGGCCCCTCACAACTGTGAAGGAGAAAACAGGACTTCTCCCAGGGAGACACACAGACAGCAGTTTCATTGTAAACTGCCCCTTGTTTGCTCTATGAATCCGTTTTTCATTTTTTGGGGGGTGGGTCACACCCTGTGGAGTTCAGGGATTACTCCTGGCTCTGTGCTCAGAAATCGTTCCTGGCAGACACGGAGGACCATATGGGATGTGGGATTCGAACCACCATTCTTCCTGGGTCACTGGTGCAAGATAAACGCCCTACCACTGTGAGCTATCTCTCTGGCCCTGAATCTTTGTTTTTCTGAACACACACTGAGTCCTTTATGTTTTGATTTTTATTTTTCGTGGCTGCATGGGATGGTGGTGTTTTGGCCAATTCACTCTTTGTTGTCTTTGTCATTGTATTGTTATCGTAGTCGTAGTCCACAGGTTTTCTAAGTTTTTCTGGTCAGGCCCGATTCAGAGAAGAGGAGATGAGGCGCATCTCTTGCAGAGGAAGTGGGGAGGTGGATGGGTGGGGTTGAGGGACTGACTTCTGGGGGTTGCAGAAGCCCTCTCCTGGAGTGATGGCACCACATGGGGGTGCAGGATGGAGGAGGAGGGGGCGGGTAGAAGGCTGGCAATGCCCACCAGGGTGGAGGGGGCTGGGTAATTGGCCGGATTATCCCAGCGGAGAGGCCTCCCTGGGGGAAGCTATTTTTAGCTCTGAGCAAGGCTGACTAGACTTCCCTCCCTCCTCCTCCTATTGCCCTTTATTCCAGTCATCCTGGAGCCTGCGGGCCTTGCCGGCCTTCCTGGAAGCTCTATCCCTTAAAGGAGGGATAGAGCAACCCCATTGAACCCCATTTAGTTTTTTCCAGGCAGCTCTCCCCGACCCCTGATTAGAGAGGAGGAAAGGAACTGCTTGTCAATTTCATGCACATTTTAGGGACTTTGTGGGGTATTTTTTTTTATGTACACAAAATGATAACACAAACTAGCAGCCCCTGGATGCACAGTGATTCAGTGGAACCCATCTTACCTCACGCCCTTGTGTGATCAGAAAAGTGTGCACTGCTCCAGAACTGAGGGTGGCTTTGTGTCTGGTCTCTTGCTCTGCATTCCAATCTCTTTTCAGGTTGGGCTCATTCCCACTTGGTGCCGAAGTTATCAACCATTTTCCCCCAGAGGATTCTCTGGGAAAGCCTTGGGGCCAGTTGCCATAGGCTAGCTTTGAGCAGAGGCCCATTCCTCAGCCAATCAAGACACAGTTCAATCAGTTTCAGGTCACAGTCTGGCCTTGATGGGGGCCTCGATTGACCCAAATGGACACTGTTGATATAGAGAATGGAGGTGGGGTGGGGCAGACCCTGGAAAAGCAGAGTTCCTCGAAGTGGGGACCAAACACAGGTCCACGTGGACTTGGGGGAAATCGTGCAGTTAGAATAGAAATCCTGCTACTCAGGCCGACCTCGTGCCATCCTTGGGCGATGCTGGATGGAGTTGTTGGATGGAGGCAGCAGAAGTCGCAGCCTTCAGCCCCGTGGGGCCTCGCTGGCCTCCATTAGCACGTCCTCCTGACAGCTGCGGCTCCAGGGGAGGCGGGAGGAGGGGTGAGGGCGGGCGAGTGTCAGATCCTGTGCAGGAGGGAAATAAGTCAAGCGGCCAGCTCTAGGCTGAGCTGATCAATGCCTGCTTCCTGACGGTATGGGAGGAACTCAGTGTCCTGTTTCCAGAGCCACCGGCCCTTCCTGAAGTTCTGTGTCTCAAATCAATGCTGCAGAGTCAGCCAGGGGCCTATGAGCACCAGGGGCCAAGGCAGGGTAGTGGCCCAGAATACTCAGGGCAATCACTTCCTAGATCTCTAATGCACCCTTCTTCACACCCCTCCTACAAAGGTTGTCAGCTGTGGGGGAAGATTCCGGTCTTCCCCGGATCATTTTGGGATCATTTTTCGAAAGAATCTCTGGTCCTTCTGAGTGTCAGTTCGCCGGAAAGGGTGAGAGCACTTTGTCCATCACTGTAATATCATCCTCCTAAGTAATAAGCCCATGCAGGGAGCATTTAACTCAGTACCTGGCTGGCACAGGCTAAATGGATAGGGTGTGTGAAGGGCAGTCATAACACTATTACTGTTATTAGTAGTATCAAGGAGTGTCCCGGGGGAAGGCATTGAACTGAGGGCATGACTGCCTGGTCCAGCTTGCCCTTAACAGTCAGTGTCTTCTCCTGCCTCCTTGACTCTGGCCAGACGCCTCTTGATCTCTGACTGGGGCTCCATGTATCCAGGAAATGTGCATATAAAACCAAGCAGGGCTTTTTTTGTTTCTTTTATAAATACAAAAATTTTTGGGGTGGTTTTGGGTCACACCCGGCAGCACTCAGGGGTTACTCCTGGGTTTATGCTCAGAAATCGCTCCTGGCAGATTCAGGGGACCATATGGGATGCCAGGATTCAAACCACTGACCTTCTACACGAAAGGCAAACACTTTATCTCCATGCTATCTCTCCGGCCCCTATAAATACAAATTTTAATTGAACCACCAAACACAAAATTGTTCATGATTGAATTTTAGTCATGCAATGCCCAACACCCATCCCTTACCGACACACATTTGCTGCCACCAATATCCCCATCAATTCACTTTTCTTTATTTGGGGTTTTTATTTTATTTTTTATATATAATTACTTTATCACCATAGTTACAAAACTGTTCATGATTGAATTTCAGTCATCAATGTATATCACCCTTCACCAGTGCACATTTTCCATGACCTATGTTCCCAGTTTCCCTCTCATTCTTTCCCACCCTCCCCACTGCCTGCCTTTATCCCCTTGAGCACATAGTTTTTGTTCAGAATGATCAGTTCCAACTATCATTGTCACAACAGACTGTTTACTACCATAACTGCATTCACCACTCTTTGTGGCAAGCTTCCTACCATCGACTGGTCCTCTTGATTCTCATCTCTATTGTCTCTGGATATTAGTGCCATACTACCTTTTATTTTTCCTATATCCCTCAAATGAGTGAGATTATTCTATGTCTATCCCTCTCCCTCTGACTCATTTCACTCAGCATATCCATCCATCCATCCATCCATGACTTCATTTCTCCTAACAGCTGCATAGTATTCTATTGTGTATATTTACCACATTTTCTTTAAACACTTTGGCACCTGGGTTGTTTCCAGATTCTGAATATTGTAAATAGTACTGCAATGACCCCCTTTCACCCTAGAAATACAACTTGGGCAAGCAAGGTCAAAAACACTTCAGATTCATGACATGGCTGGTTTTGAATTAAGTCATGGTCACAACATATTCAAAAGCCTTTACCATTGCCAAAGTTCTTGTGACCCCTTACATTCAGTTATGGGACCCCATAGGGGAAGACACACACACAATTTATGCATTTAGGATCTAGACATAATACTAGGTGTAGAACCCTTTGTAGTAACCATTTATGGCCTGGTGCAGTGTGAGGCAGGTAAGAGCCCACTCTGACCCCGGAAAGGAGGAGGCCTAGGACTTGCCTTCATGACACTGTTGCTGCCTAGGGCTCTCATTCTGGGGCTGTTTGTCCTCTGAGCATCCAGAAGGAAGAGTGTAGAGAAGATCTTGGAAGCCCAGTTGGCCCCTGACCAGCCTCTGAAGGAAAATCAGTTTGGGAAGAGGGCCAGTGGCTATGTCCAGCTGAGATGACTGATTGTGAGGCAGTGGGTCTGAAACACTGAAACCAAGAGGTGGGGATAGGCAAAAATGATGGGAGACATTGTGTGTTTTTTGTTTTTGGGCCACACCCAATGGAGCTCAGGGGTTACTCCTGGCTCTGTGCTCAGAAATTGCTCCTGGCAGACTCAGGGTACCATATGGAATGTCAGGGATCAAACCCAGGTCCATCCCAGGTTGGCCGTGTGCAAGGAACCACCTTACAACTGTGCTATTGCTATGGCCCTGGGGGACCTTGGTTTTTATGCCTGCCTGGGGGAGGTTTAAACTGGAAAAGCCATGAACTAGGCTTATATTTAATTTGTTTGGTTTTGTTTTTGTGCAACACCTGGAGGTACTCAGAAGTTCTTGTATCTCTGCACTCAGGAATTACTCCTGACTGGGATGCTAGGGATTGAACTCGAGTCAACTGCATGCTAGGCAAATGCCCTACCTGCTCTGCTATCACTCCAACCGCAATCCATCTTTTATTTCACGGGTTCTCAGGACCAAGGGTCTGTTGAGGTTCAATGAAAAGTAGAGAAAACTGGTGAGCTCCTTGGAGGAGGAAGGCCTAGAGAATCATGGAGCACTATGACATAGGGAGATCCAAGGAGCACCTCTGCAGCTAGGCTGCCTGGCAAAGAAACAAAGGCAAGAAAAAGCCTGGCTGGCTTTCACATCTCAATCACTGGTTCATTTATGCCTAAAACAAACATTTTTGGTATTGTCATAATTAAAATGAGATGTCACAAAAGATCCACTCTCCACTCGGACTAGTGAACCTCCACAAACTCTGGGGAGTTTCCCCGAATTCCTGCCCCACTCCCCCAGTGATGATAAGATGGCACAGATTTTTTAGAGAAATGGGAATAAAGTTTCCCCAGGGCAGTATCTATGGCCCCTTACCAGCTTTGTTCAGCTCCAACACTAGAGCAAGTACCTTGGAAGAGCTGTGAGCTTTGAGGCTATCAGCTGGCTGGAGAATCTGACAGAGCATGGGGACCATAGATGCATTCCTTCTGGGGCAGCTGGTGCCCTACCTAGCAGTTCAGGGCTTTGAATGTCCAAGGTATAATGACAGTGAGGAAAATAAAGAATGGGCTGGGTGGGGGCAGATAGTGGGTAAGGTCCAGGTTCAATCTTTGGTGTCACATATGCTCCCCTGACCCAACCAGTAGTGATCCCTGAGCACAGACAGGTTTGCCATCCCCCTTCAAAAAATATTAAGAACTGAATTCTGACCGTATAGGAGGTGGCATAGCCCTAACATAGGGTTAGGTTGAAACCTCTTTTTGCACAGTTGATCTATGCTGGGTGATCTGTGAGGTGGAGGAGGCTCTCAAAGAGGCCATAGGTGCAGAAAGACCTTTTCCTGCTACTTTTCCTTCTTGATCAGTTGAGAGATGAGGAGGCTCAATTTCCAGAAGCTCGAAACAAGCCCTAAACAGAGGCAGTCAGGACCTTCCTGGCTACACCTCCAGACTAGACACTTCCCTGGAGCTGTCTCCTGATAGAGGGAGAGTGATAATTGTTTGGGACCCATGATAGGGAAGTATGAGGGGAATGTGAGGGAAAAGGTGAATGCATTCCTGGGAGGTGGTCTCTGAGGATGAGGAGGAAATCAGGATGCTTTGGTTTTCATGGGCAAGTGGGATAATGCGCTGAAATCTTGTATGTGTGTGGGGAGGACTTTTTCCCCCCCCTTATTGTTCTCAGCAGCCATCTAGGTCAGGGTGCTAACCTAGCTCTGAGTCCTGGTACTATCTACCATGTCCCCCTCCCTAAACTTCAGCTTTCTCTGTAAAAAGGGGCCAGTAAGCATGTCCACCCCTTTGCTCTAGGGATTGGGAAATGAATCCACAAGCCACTGGCTGCAGACCTGCTGGTGCAGAGTGCTCTGTCCATGGTAGCCCTTCTTCCTGTGGAACCCCTCACAGCGCTTCCAGTAGATCCATTCTCAGCGAGTCCTCACTCTAACTCCAGAAAATGGGAATGCTCTTGGTTCACATCGGACTCAGGGGAAGTGAGACCCAGAAGGCAAAGCTCCAGTCTTTTCTGTTGGTCAGTAAGGGGGTGGGACTCCAACTGGGCCTCAGGACAGCCTGAGGTCAGTGAGTTGGCACGGAGGGCAGGAAACATCTACAGGTTGCATGGGGGCAGTATCCCAGGGCTGGGAGGCTAGAGCTGGTGTGGCCTGCAAACTGTTGGGTCTGAGCAGCCAGTAATCTGGGCGGAGGCCAGAGAGCCATTCTCCTTGGTTAGAATCCTGCAGCCAGTCTCCCTGCTGTGCAGACACATAATTATATTTCACATTAAAGGGGAAGCTGGAGGCTGAGGAGCCCCGGAGCTCTTTGAGGCTTGTGCTTCGGCCACAGACCTGCCTCCTCGGCCCAGTTCTGTGACCCCAAGCAAGGAGTCAGATGGGTGATAAAGTGGGGTCTTCCTTGGTCTGGACTAGACAGACAAGTCTGTCCGTCAGGATGAAAGGCCTAGCCCTGCGGGAGGCTGAGAGATCTGAGGACCAGACAATAGGCCTCAGGAGGTTGGGAGGGCAGGGGAGAGGGGATGGAGTGGAGTGGGGGCAGCCTGAAAGAAAAACCTGAGTTTCCTGGGGCAGGGTTGGGAAGAGAAGAGGTTTACCAGAGGGTCACATGGGGTTCAGGAGTGTTGGAAATTTGGGTGAGGGAAGGAAGAAGGAAGAGAGAATGAGAGCACACGGGGAGGAGCAGGGAGGAGAAGGCAGACTAGCAGAAAGCTGGGAGGAGTGAGACACGATGAGAAAGGAGGAAGTGGTGTGTGCAAAGGGAGCCGTGCGTGCCCGGCGTGCAAGGTGCAAGGCACAGCGTGGGAATGTGGGAGCCTAGATCTGTGTGCACGTGCAGTTCTTCTTACCCCCGCAGTGCACTTCGCATGTGCACGCACCTGTGCACCTGCAACCACGGTGCACGCCCGCGCCTGCGTTTTTTTTTTTTTTTTCTTTTTCCATATGTGGCTATGGATGCGCCGAGGGGGGAAGGCGTGTGCAACTCGTGTGTGTGCGTGTGTCAGCGAGTCTTGCCTATGTGTGCACTCGCCATGCACCTGTGTGTGTGCGCGTGTCCCTGGGAGGACATGCCACTTTGTGTGTGTGTGTGTGTGTGTGTGTGTGTGTGTGTGTGCGCGTGTGTGCGCGCTTGCGCGCGCGCCCCAGTGCCCAAGTGGCTGCTGCTGGGGTGTGTGTGTAAGGGAGGGTGGCGGCTTGCTTGGGGCTTGGGGGGTGCTCTGGGGCAGGGGAAAGGACCCAGGTGGGCGGAGGCAGTGGCTGCTCGGGTGCTGGGCGGGCGAGCTATCGCCGGAGAGTTCAGAGGAGTTGGGGAGCTGGGCTCCCCGGCTGCAGAGAGCGGGGCGCAGAGCTGGGTGCGCGCCGAGCCGAGCCTCATCCCCGCCGCCTCCTCTCCTCTCCTCTCCTCTCCTCGCCCTCCATTCCGCGCTCCCCGCCTTCTCCCCCCGGTCTCGCCGCTGCTGCCACCGCCTCCCTGGGAACGGTAGCCGGGGGCGAGGGGCTGCTGGCGCGGCAAGGCGCGGGGCGGGGAGGCGCGGGGCATCGGGGGCTCTGGGGAGCTTGCCCGCCCGCCCGCCCAGCACCGAGCGGATCCTTCCCGGGATCAGATAACACAGCCGGCGGGGGAGGGGGGTGGAACCGAGGGACACACGCCAAGAGCGCGGGCCAGAACCCCGCGCGCTCTGCTGCCCGGCCGGGGGGCGCCGTCCAGGTGGCAGAAGCCAGGAGGAGGGGGATCGGCGTCCCAGGACCGGCGCGCCCCTGGAGCATGGAGCACCCCCGGAGGCTGCCCTAAGGAGGCGGCGGCGGCGATGCGGCCAGCACGGTGGCAGCCGGGGCCAGGAGCGGCCGCTCCAAGCTCGGAGGACGCGCAGCGCGCACTGCCGGTGGTGGCACCGACCGAGGTAAGTGCGCGGCCCTCGGGGTGGGGATGGGCTGGGTCCCCTTGTCCCGCAGGCCCCCCTCCGAGGCCCGAGGGGGTGCAGCGGCCCCCAAGGTGGGTTGCGAAGGCTGTTTGCACGCTCTCGCTTTCTTTTCCTCCTGTGTTTTTCCTCCCCTGGGTGAAGCCATCCGAGGAGGAAACGCTGACTGCGAGCTTTTTTTCTTCCCCTGCCATGTCTCCGGCCACCGCCACCACCAGGGAACTTTGCTCCCTGCCATTGTTGGTCTTGGTAGTGGTGGTGGGGGGGCTTTCTGGGAAACTTTGAGGCTCCCCTGTCCCCCCCCTTTTATGCCCGGCTTATAGGAAGGGGTTCGAAAGGGAATGTTAGGAGGCACTTTCCCTCTTGGCATCCTCCGCTTGACCTTCTCACACACACCCTGGATGTTGGGAGGGGAGTGGATGCCCAGGGGTGGGAGACTTGAGAACCACGCACCTCGGGAGGCCCCCCACATCCCATATTTAGGCATTGCAGGTGCTCCGAGGCGCTTCTTTTGCCCACCCCCCTGTGCTCTCTGGGAGTCGAAATGTTCTGGAAACGGGTTGTGCTGGCCAGCGGCGGTACATAACTCCAGCCGCACCTTTCTCTGCATTTAGAAGCCGGCTTTGGGCGCTGAACTCAGGGTCCCCCTATGCTGAGAAGCCTCTCGGGGGTTTCAGGGCCTGAGTACCCCCATAGGCTCCTGTGTCACATCAGGGCTATCTTGGGGGCCAGGGTGGCAGGGAACTGGGAGCTCTTCCCAGTGACAAGTGGGGTGGGATGGGATGGGGGCATTCCCTGAAGCTGAGGCCCTAGCCGTGTTCGTCCCTGGCGCCTGGTCTGTTGGAGCCTGCACATGTCATGTGAGGTTGGTTTGGGAGCTGGTTTGGGAGCGGAGCCAGGAAAAGTGGTGCTCAGGAGGTGGGCTTAGATGCTGGAGCTCTCCTACCTCCTCCCTGCCTGGCTCTGTCCTGCTTCCCATCTTCCCTGGTTACCCATCTGAGTGTGCCACGGCCCGGGAGCCCAGGCCTGGGACCTCCCGTAACCCCCAGCCCCCAGACACCTCCCGAACCCTGAATCTCCTGGGCTCTGCCTTCCAGAGTGCTGAGGCGCCCACACGTCGCTGAAATCAGCAGCCGCCTCCTCGAAGGTGCGAACCCAGGAGGCGTTAGCCTCCGGCCTACCCTCACCCTTCCTTGAGGAGTCCCTGAGGCCAGCCGGCTGATGCCCCTCCTAGCCAGGCTCCCACCCTGGAGTGCTCCTGAGTGGAGTGCTCCTGTCTTAGCTCTGCCCGGACTACCGCCATGTGGCCAGGGAGGGCCAGGAGGGGATCCTGGAGGTTTGTGGGCTTCCTGTGGAGTACTCACTTCTCTTCTGAGAAGAACATCCGTCCTGGGGCCTGAACCCCCAAAGAGACTCCTGAACAGGTCTGTGGCTCAGTTTTCGGGGCCTTCTTTCCTCCAGCCAGACTGGAAGTCAGCATCTCTAAGAATGGACTAGGAAGGACCCTTATCCTTTGCATTCAAGACCCCCACAGAGCTCAGAGCCGGGGGGAGGAGCTTGAGCAGTTCTGGGGTGAGGAGAGGGCTGGAGTGAGCATTCTACCCTGGTGCATGGCTAGTTTGGAGGCTGGGGTTTCTGAGCAGGTCTGGCAGCATCATTCACCTCCCCGATCCCTCTTCCAGTGAGGGAGAGCCATCCCAGGAGCCTTCTATGTCCATCCACCACTACAGACCCCCCCCCCCCATAGGCTTTCCTGTAGGCACCCAACTGGAGGTCAGTGGACTGTATGCCAGAAGACAGAAGGGCCCAGAGAGGAAGCTTCCATTCCTCATCCAAAATCATACAGCGGGGCAGGATTTGAACAGAAGCCTCCAGCTCGCTCTGCCCAGGTCAGTGGTCAGCTCTTGACAGGCTTCCTGCCCCAGAGCCATGGCATCTATCCCCTCAGACAGCCAGTAGCAGGGAGGTGACCCTGAAGACTGTGTGATGGGGAAATAATACTGATGGCAAAGATATCAGTAGCAAAGGGCAGCAGTGCCCCTCAGTTCAGCAGCTCTGCCCGTGGACAGCTTTCTCTGGCCTATGGTGCCCAGGATCACAGTTGGCAGCACAAAACATGACACCTGGAGGCCTTAGCACATGTATCTAGGAAGTGACCGTGCCTCTCTCCCAGGATCCTCTGTGGCTCCTGCCTGCATGAGGCTTTCCAAGTACCCTCTGAGCCCACTATTGCACTACCTTGCCTTCCCTCTCTGGGCCAAGCTCTGAGCTGGCCCAGCCCTCCAACAGGTGCAGGTGGTGGCTGCTGCTGCCCCTGCCAAGGCCTTCCCGTGAGTGACACATGGGCACACCTGCCCTTCCCTTGAGGCCTATGACTGGAGCTCTGCCACAGGCTGGCACGAGGTGAGGCTAGGCGGGAGGTGGCTCGTGGGCAGCGGGAGGATGGAGGTTGGATTGGCCACTCAGGAGCAGTGGTGGGTGTGGGCTCTGTCCCACGGAATGGCTGCGTCGGGGACTTGGCAGCGTGCTCACTCGGGAGCCGGCAGCAGGGAGAGTGGAGATGAAAGAGCCTGCCTGAAACGGGGCCTGAAACTGGGCCGCGGGCAGGGCGGGGAGACCAGGAGGCCTGGGCAGTGCCGGGTGTGGGGAACACTGAGCTTCAGGAGGGGGGCAGCTGTTCAGAAGGTGCTGGGCTTCAGAGCAGGATGGAAGCCTTCTCGGGGCACTGGCTGAGGGCCCAGTGCTCCACCGGCTGATTTAATTTCCTAATGGGCTTCCAGTGCTGAGGATGGCATCCGCTCCACTGTACAAACAGCAGGCTTCAGGCCTGGGAGGTGTAGGGTGGAGGGTGGGGGTGAAGGGGCTCGGACAGGAAGTTCTGCCACACTCCCCTCTTTGCAAGACACCCCAGCCAGTACATGCTGTCCCTACACACACGGAGGTGCCACCAGAGAGGCTTTGCCACCTCTCAGGCCTGGTTCCCTACAGGGTCCTGGAACCTGGCTGTCTCTTTGCTCCCATGCAGCTGTATCTGACAAGGATGAAGGCTAGGATCTTGAGTGCTCAGCAAAGGTGTAGGGTTTCCTGTCAGGACTGACTTCCGGGTCACAGAAGTTCCTCAACTCATGGGGCTGGCTGTAGGTTCTGGGGTGGGCACCAGGGGTAGTGCTTAGCTGCAGCCCTATTGTCCTCACCCACAGCAAGTGTCTACTAATAGGGCACTAAACAAGTGGAGACCAAACTCATCAGGGGGCTCCTACAGGGAAGGAGATGAGGGGGTGAGGGCATTTGTGACTTTTTTTTTTTTTGATTTTTGGGCCACACCCAGCGGTGCTCAGGGGTCACTCCTGGCTGTCTGCTCAGAAATAGCTCCTGGCAGGCACGGGGGACCATATGGGACACCTGGATTCGAACCAACCACCTTTGGTCCTGGATCGGCTGCTTGCAAGGCAAACGCCACTGTGCTATCTCTCCGGGCCCGCATTTGTGACTTTCAAGCCTGGGTCATTCCTGTCCTGCCTACCCTTGTCCATGTGGGGAAACCAAGGCCCAGAGAGTGGCGTGAATTGCTGCAGCAGAAGGCCTCGAGGGGCTCGACACATACCCAGTAGGGTGTCCTGCCTTGCTGCTGAAGTGCACTGTAGGGACCAGGGAGCGGGTACATCTTCTGCACTGTCCTCAGGCCTGCAGCATCTTTCCCCTTAGGACACATAGCCAGACCAGGGCAGCAACTCCAGACTTCAAGCCTGGTCCCCATACTCCTGCTGCTTTGTGCTGCTGAGGAACCCTTCACCTTCAGCGTGGTCCCATAGGGGAGGCTGCTTTCTCATGGATTTCTCATGCTTTCTCATGGGGCCCTCATGGATGCCTAACCATACCCTGGACTCCCTCTGGGGACTTTGGTCCCAGCACAATCCTCAGCCTTGGGCCTGGTCACAGTGCCTCCTCCCTCCTTACCATATCCCAGGCCTGCTCCCCATTATTTTCTTTGCCTTCTGTATCCTTTCCACAGACTCCCACCTGCCTCCTGCCTGTGCCTCAGGATCTTTGCACTTGCTTCCCCTCTGCCTTGCCCGAGAATGCTTGCCCATTGTTCATCACTTGCATCTTCTCTTTTATCTTCTTAGCTCTTTCCCAGAAGCACTTTTATGAGCCTGGTTTGGCTACCCTGAAACCTAACAGCCTTCCCTGCTTTCCACCCAAGTCCTTTCCTGCTTCTTCTGGGATAGGGTAGAGGGTGGTTTACGTCATTTCACACGTCGTGTTTTCATTGCTCCTCTGTTCCTTGGCTGGCTCCCACCTGGAACATGAACTCTGGGCTCTCGGGGTTTAGGGGTGCTTGTTTGAATGTGTCCTCTGTGCTGGAGCAGTCCCTCTCTGCAGGAGGCATTGGGGGTGAATAGGCCAGTCCCTTTGCCCATGGGCCAACATAGGACCCGCTCATCACCAGAGCTGCCTGCTTGCCCTGCAGATGAGGAAGGGAAGCCTCAGCGAGGAGCTGGCTGGCCCCAGAGCTGGCGCTTGCTGGGCAGCACTGGCACCAAACCTTTCCTGGAGCCCGTGGCCTGCCATCTGTCTGTGTGAGGGGAGGGAGTCTGTGTGTATTTCTGTCCCCTCTGCCTTGCACTCTCTGATCTGTGACCCCACCTGCTTTCAGCTCTCAGCCTGTCTGTGTCCCGGGTGCCTGGCCTCCTGCCAGCTCCAGCTGTCTGCACCCTACCCTATGCGGGTCAGAGCCGGCCTCACCTCTGATCCAAGTACAGGGAGATGCGGATTCTGTGAGAATGGGCTTGGGAAACTCTCGCTCCCTTTAGCCCATCTTTCCTGCATTTTCTTGCAGTAGCCTGGGTGGCTGCATTTATGGGGCCGCCCACCCCAACCCCCCCCCACCTGCCTGATTAAGCATATCAGAGCCCCATTGCTGGGTCTGCTGTCAGTCTTACATGCCCCTGGCAATGCTCTCTGTACAGGATACCCAGACTTTCATTTTTTTTTTTTTATGTCTGATAAACCGACTATCATCAAGTTCTCAGTTGCCCTATTATGAAGAACCACTTTGCTTGCCCCATGGGCAAAGCCCAGTCTGGCCTCTCTGTCCACAAATCCTGTTGCCTCTGATAAGCTGGGGCTCAGGGCCCCTTCTATGGGTGACCAAACAGCTTCCCAGACACTCTACCATCTGCCTGCTGGCCATTGAATTGAGGTGCTTAGGCAGGGCTCCCCTCTGGTCCAGAAAAGGGACCCATTTCTGCTAAGAACTAGATTTATCTCCTGGTGTCTCTGTACATGACCCTCGGGCTTCATGCTCAGAACCAGAGTCTTCTCCTGGGGTCTCTAGCCTGCCCCACCTGTGAGAAGTATGTGGGAGGCAGGTCATTTGACTATCCCACGAGTAAGGATATCCCGAGTTCCAGAGAGGGGCCCCCTTAGCCAGAGATGCACAGTTCCTTAGGAGCCAAGTGGAGGAGCCCACCTCTCCATCACCAACCCCCCAGCCTGGCTCTTAGGCTCTTAGTTTGGAGACTGGCTCTCAAGGGCTGGCAGGAGGGAGTGTAGGGGGGTACAGAGGGGTTGAACTATGTGTGTGTAAACACCCAAAAAGCAGAGGGCAAGAGAGGTCAGTGAGAGGCTGCAGGGCTCCCTCCTTGACTGCCTCACTCTCCTTCCCAGCTGCAAGCCCAAGCCCCCTGAGCCAGCGGCTCCAGCCCTGCAATTCTCCAGCACTTAAAGCAAAAATAAATCGCTGCCAGCAGCTGGCATTTTGGGTGGCAGCAGCCGCACCATCCCTCCAAACCCCCCACCATTCGACCCTAGGCCTCTGGGCTCTTGAATCCAAGCCAAGACCAAACCCGGCTTCCTCCAGGGCTAAAGGAGGACCTGAAGAGCTAAGGGACATTGGCCCCATCCTTTCCCTTTAGAGAACTAGAAACTTAGCAAGGCTCTGATGTCTGTGGGAGCAAGGGCCAGAGAAGGAAACTGTGCACCGCTGAGTCTCATGGGGGGAAGGCAGAGGTACACGGACACTTTGAAACTCTTGACGTGCTTTGATCCTGGGGTCCATTGAGGGACTTTTTTTTTCTTTGCACTCACCTGTCGGCCCAGGACCTCCATTGAGGGACTTTAAAAGACTATTTCCCAAAGGGGCTTACTCCTAGCTCAAGGCTCAAGGATCATTCCTGAGCCCAAAGTTGGGAGCCATATAGGGTGCTGGGATCCAACCTGGGCCATCTATGTGAAAACCAAATGTCATATCTGCTATACTATCTCTCCAACCTCTGAGCTTAGATCTTTGAACCAAGCAGGTCATGGATAGGACTGAGGACACATATCTGCTCAGGCCCTGGGGGATCACCTTATTTTCTACCATTGGGGCCACACCAGACATCTTTTCTTTTCAGCCCTCCTTCCTCATCTCAGAGGATCCTCGAGGTTTTGAGTATTTCATGCAAGGCCACCACATATTGGTGGTAAAGCATCAAACAAGTCTAGTGAAAGAAGGTGAAATTTTCCTTCACAAAACCTCTCTGCACCCTGGTCCCTAGCTCTGTGTTCTTTTCTGGGAGGGGGCCAAGCAAGGGATGGAACCCAGGGCCTTCCACATTCAAGATTGCTTGCATCACTTTATACTCTTGAGATAAGCATTGTTGCAAGAGTGCAGGGTTATCCTAGTGTTGTGAAAATGCGTGATTGTAGTTACATGTGATTATAGGCAGCACATGTGGTTCTTCCTCACACTCACCTGCTGGCCTGCTGCTGCATCTAGGATCTTCCTACAGGCCAGGACTGTGCCTTCTCTGTGGAGGGGTGTTGGCATTAGGGTAAAATTCAGCTCCCAAACTGCCTGACTTCCAAGACTTCAAAGTCTTAAACACACAGGGTTAGGGAGGTTATAGCCTTTTGATTATTTTTCTTCTTCTTCTTTATTTTTTTGATTATTTTTCTTTTGGGGGACATAGTTATCTGTGCTCAGGACTTATGTGCCCTGGCTCTATGCTCAAAGATAACTCTTTTTTATTAGTAATATCTTTATTTAAACACCTTGATTACAAATATGATTGTAGTTGGGTTTCAATTATGTAAAAAACACCCCCCCTTCACCAGTGCAAGCTTTTTCATGTCTCAAGCCCAATTTTGCCAGTTCTCTAGCTTGGTTTGAACGGGATCAGCTCTCTCTGGGGATCATGAAAAACCACCAATGAGACTGAGTCTGAGAGGCATGTGCTCATTCCTAATGTAAAGCCTCAGTTTCTCTGTTTGTAAAATGGGGGTAAGCATTGTGTCCACACCTGGACTTCACTTATCTGGATCTCTGCTCTGCAGCCAGGGAGGTCAGGCAGCTTCCTCGCCCTGCTTATCCCTGCCACCCACCCAGTCTCTGCTGTGAGGACCGGAGGCTCAGCCATGCCTGTTACTTGGACCTGCTGGGCTTCAAGCTGTTGGTTGCACCTGCCAGCTTGGGATAGCCAGGTCTCTCTGGAGCCCTGAAAGACTGTAGTATCACTGAGTAGAATGTCTTTCCATTCTAATCCCCAGGCAGCTCTGGATTGTCCTAATCCCTCCCTGGGGCCTGGGTAACAGAGGAGACCCTTTGCTTCCTTCTAGGGGTGCCACTGGCCATACCTCACTGGCACCTGAGGTCCTGGCTCCATTCCCATAACAGGTGCTTTGGCCCAGAAGCCGCAGGTGACCATATCCTGCCCTGACACAGATGTTCAGCCTTTTAGGGGTATCAGCCCTGAGGGGCTACATGAATGCCAGGACTTCCCCACCCAACCCTGTGTAGTTTAGGTTTTAGACTGCTAGGACTGAAGCGAGCGGTGTGGCTGCCTTGTGCTTTGGTCTCTGCTGTGGGGTCTGTGGGATGGGGAAGGCTGGGATGAGTCCCTGTTTCTGACATCAAGGCTTGAAAAGCCCTGGGGAATGGTTTTGGGGGGTGCTTCTTAAAAAAGAGAAAGGACTAAACAGAACCCCATGATCCAGATTAGTGACTGCCCCAACACAGTCCACACCAGGGCACTTTGTACAACACAGGGTACTGGGTTCTGGGGAAGTCTGAAGTCAGGTCACTGCCAGGATTGGAGTCTGCAGTTCTGAAGGATGGAGGGCTCCAACTACACTCTCTGCCACTTGGCTGCCAGCAGCCCTGTCTTCCCTTGAAGTCCTCCTTCTCTGAGCTCCTCTCTCTTTTTTGGGGGGGGGTGTCACACCCAGCAGCACTCAGGGGCTACTCCTGGTTCTATGCTCAGAAACTGCCCCCGGCATGCTTGGGGGACCATATGAGATGCTGAGATTCGAACCACCGTCCTTCTGCATGCAAGGCAAACGCCTTACCGCTGTGCTATCTCTCTGGCCCCTGAGCTCCTCTCTCTTAATGTTCTTTTGTCCCTTATTCAGGACACTTGTCATTGGACTTAGGCCCTTGCCTTCAGGAGTCTCCTTCCAAAAACTGAATAATAATGCTAGAGACCCCTTATCTAAATGAGGTCATACACAGAGATTCCCAGTCAATGTATTTTTTTGGGGTGTGGGGAGACCTCCCAGAAGTGCTTTCGGGACAAGCAGGGCTGACCCACTTGTGCTATGGTGTGGGATTAATCGAATCCCATCCCACTCAGTATACACCTTCTTACTCATTGGTTGGAAACATCTTTTGAATGTAGTACCTTGGATTGGTGTTTAGACCACTTAATCTCCACCTCTTGATGTGGTCTGATTCTTCCTAATAAATTCCCTGGGTTTCAGGAAAATGCTCTCTTGTGTTTCCAGATTTCCCATTGAACTTCCTGCATCTTAGGAGCTGAAGGCTTATGTATTGGAACTCCTAAATCCGCTTTACCTTCTTTAGTGTGTGGATTATTTCCTACATCAATATTAGCTTCCAGACTCATGTCTCTCCAATGTCCTTGGCTTTGGAACTTGAGGCCTGATTTTAACACTATGGTATTACCCATGGTGGGCATGTGAGAACAGACACCCCTAAACCTGGCATCTTTTTCCTTTTTTTTTATTCCAAGATTTGGGCCACACTCAGAGATGTTCAGGCCTTAGTCCTGGCAAGGCTCAGAGGACAATGGAATGCCAGTGATTGAACCTGGATAGGCCTGTGCAAGGCAAGTGTCCTACCTGATGTACTATAGCTTCAGTCCTGAAGTGTCTTTTTTTTTGAGGGACATCACCAATGAACTCTCTGCATGTGGTTAATCTGGGAGTGCTTCCTATGTCTTGACTTTTTCTTTTTTAAGAAAGAGTCTGCTTTAGCAATGGGTCTTGGAGATATATAGACTTGGGTTGATGAGTTTAGGTGCTGCTGCTCATCTACGTGCCTTCAGGCTAGTCTTCTTCCTGATGTCTTCCTTTACTCATCTGTGATATGGAAGCCTTGGAAGTCTGTCCTCTGTCTTCATCCAGCAAGGTGGCCAAGCAAGTGCCCTGGGCGGAGATGGCACTGTGGTAGACAGAGATGGCAGTTTTATAGGTTCAGCCACTGTTTTCACTGTTGTCTTGCATAGCAGCATTTCCCACCTGAGCAGTAACCCAATGCATGATCAGCTGGTCCTCTGTGCAGGGGCTGAACTTGGCTGTGGTTGTATGGAACACTGAAGAAAGTACCTAGAGACTTGAATCCTCAGGCTTCAGTTGTTTCCACAGAAAGTTCTGGAAGTGAACTTGCTAGGTCTAGGGACAGATACCTTGGTTGCCTGTGTGGTGGTCACTACAGTGCCTCCCATAAATAAAGGGGCCCCATTTGCTCCACTATTTGACTTTGGGTCCCACACCATAGAAATCTCTGAGACCTGAGTGAAGTCTGCAGAGGGCTGAGGTGCAGGAGGTGGCAGAGCAGAGATGGTCTTGTAGGGAAGGGGACTCTGGCCTCTGAAAACATGGTGCTCTGATGCCAGTGCTCCCTGGATGAAGTCTTGCTCTTGGATACTAAGAAAATCTGTCAGAGCCATCTCTAATCCTGAACAGAGTGGTCCTTGCTACCTGATTCCTCTCATCCCCAGTCACCCCAACATGTACATTCAGGTATAAAAACTTAAATGACACAAAAAACAAGTCCATGTGGAGTCTTCTGCCATTCAAGGTGACCTTACAGACAAATATTCTTACAGACACTTCAGATTTCAGATTCTACTTTTAACTGGGGTTCTTGGCTCCTGATCCATCTCTTCTCTCCCCATTCCAGAAATTCCACCCTTCTTTTCACCCCAAATAATGGGTCTCTACTGGTAGTATTGCCTTCTCTTTTGCTTAGGATTTCTACTTGCTCCTACCAGCCTTCCCCCCCCCCCCCCCGCCCCTCTCTCAGAACCTGTTGCCTTCATTGTTCTTCATTTTTTGTGATGGACTATTTTCCCTTCTGTCTGATGGTCCCCATCCCCATGCGCCATTACTCTAAAGAGTTCCTCTGTTTCTACTAGATACATCCCTATGACTTGACCCTCTTTTTCTAAGGGTAACCACTGAGAACTCACTGTAGTCAAATACTTTCCCCAAGCACCAGGATGATCCAGAAAACAAAACAAAGTTCATCCTATATCAGTGATAAAACAAATCAACTCTTGGGGTTGGAGAGAAACTACATTGGGTTACTGATTTTGGAACATCATAATGACCCCCAAGACCCACCAGAAATGACCGATTAGCACAGAACTAGGGGTAAACCCTGAGTATAGCCAGGTGTAACCCTAAAACCAAAATACAAAAAGAACAACAACAACAACAACAACAAAAACAAGTACTAGGAATAGAGGGAAATTTTCTCAACTTAATAAAGACTACCCAAAACCTTCAGTTAACATATACTTAGTGGTGAAGAACTCTTATTTCCCACTGAGACCAGAAACAATGCAAGGATGCCCTTTCTCACCACTCCTTTTCAGTATTGTACTAGAAGACCTTATTAAATGCAAGAAGACAAGAAAAAGAAATGAAAGATTGAGAAGATATGCATGTCTTTGCAAACAAAATGGTCAAACATATAGAAAATTTGGACCATTAGACAATACAAAAATCATAGAACTGATTATAGCAAGACTGCATAATATAGGTTAATATATATGAAATCCAGTAATTTTCTTATACACCAGAGATGAATAAGTGGAAGTTGAGTTGAAAAATTAATACCCTCAGCTGTCCAAGAGTCACTCACACTATGTACCTTCTACTTCCCATCATTCCTTATTATCAGACCTTCCTAAATCACTGACTTTGATTAGATCTAATTATCCTGATTCCCTTGGTTGAAGTGATCCGTTTAAGAATGGGTTTCTTGGGCCTGGAGAGATAGCACAGCGGCGTTTGCCTTGCAAGCAGCCGATCCAGGACCAAAGGTGGTTGGTTTGAATTCCGGTGTCTCATATGGTCCCCATGCCTTCCAGGAGCTATTTCTGAGCAGACAGCCAGGAGTGACCCCTGAACACCGCCAGGTGTGACCCAAAAACCAAAAAAAAAATGGGTTTCTTTTTAAAACTTTTTTAGTTATGGGCCCGAAGAGATAGCACAACGGTGTTTGCCTTGCAAGCAGCTGATCCAGGACCAAAGGTGGTTGGTTCGAATCCCGGTGTCCCATATGGTCCCCCATGCCTGCCAGGAGCTATTTCTGAGCAGACAGCCAGGATTAAGCCCTGAGCAACGCTGGGTGTGGCCCAAAAACCAAAACCAAAATCAAACAAAACTTTTTTAGTTATAACTCAATCGTCCATTTGTTCTTCCTCTTTCTGTGCTGCAAACTTTTAGCCATGGTAAACTCTGTGCTCTTGGGTTTTGTTTGGTGTGAAGTGGAATGTTCTGGAGATAGAAGACACTCTCCATGGAAATTGATCTCCCTCACTGTTTCTCCTACTTGCCATCATTCATGGTAGGGGGACCGTTAAATAAACTTAAAATACCACACACATACATATATATGTATGCTAGCATATACTGTATTTATATCTTTGTTTTTGTTTTTATCAAGGCCATACCTTGTGTTGATCAGGGGCTACTCCTAGTTCTCTTTTCAGGGCACCATGTGGACCTGGGGAACAAACACAGACCTTCTACATGCAAAGCTTGCATTCAATCTCTAACACTATCCACCCCCAACATAAATTTAAAATAAGAACAAAACAAAACAGAAACATTTACATTAACATGCTAAATGTTAATTGTTTAGTATATGTCTAATGTTTGTACAAAATCTATAAGGGAAAAACTACAAGATTCTGATTGAAGAAAACCATATAAAAACTAAGTAAATGGGAAAATATTCAATATCTATGGCTCAGAAGCCTTATTCTTGTCAAGATGACCTCTTGTTTATAGATACAGTAAAATCCCAATTAAAATACCAACAAGTTGTTTTGTGGAAGTCAATAGACTGATTCTAAAGTTTACAGAGAGGTACAAGGCTCAAGATGGCCAACAGAGCCTGGTAGAAGCAGGACAGAGCCAGAAAGGGGGATGGCATGGAGTGGAAAGGGTCATGTTATCTGATTTAACACTTACTATCAAGCTCTGTTAGTCAGGACATTGTGGTATTGGCAAAAGGATAGACAATAGATCAAAACAGAACAGACGAAGTCTAGAAATAGAATTCTTTAAGTATAGTCAATCAATCTTTGACAAAAGAGCAAAGGCAATACAAAGGAGCAAGGCTCATTTTGGAAAGGATGTTAAAGGGCTTGACATCCACATACAAAAAATCCTAGATACAGGCCTAATGCTTTATAAAACCTATTCACAATGAACCATAGACTTAAATGTAAAGTACATTACTGGGGGCTGGAGAGATGGCATGGAGGTAGAGTGTTCGCCTTGCATGCAGAAGGATGGTGGTTCGAATCCCGACATCCCATATGGTCCCCTGAGCCTGCCAGAAGCGATTTCTGAGCATAGAGTCAGGAGTAACCCCTGAGTGCTGCTGGGTATGACCCCAAAACAAAGAGAAACAAATAAAGCACATTACTGGAAGTAAATGTAGGGAACATCTAGGTTATTTGGGGGTATAGTTAAGTCTTTTTGGTCTTGTTTGGATGGATCTACACCTGGCAATTCTCAGGGGTTACTCCTGGCTCTGCATTCTGGAATTACTCCTGGTGGGACTGGGGGGACAGTATGGGATCCTGGGGATCAAATCAGAGTTGGCAGCATGAAAAGCAAGCACCCTAAGCCTGTTTAGAGTACAGGCGGGGGTCGGGTGGGGAGGAGGGAGATTTGGGACATTGGTGATGGGAATGTTGCACTAGTGATGGGTGGCGTTCTTTACATGACTGAAACCCAAACACAATCATGTATGTAATCAAGGTGTTTAAATAAAATATAAAAAAAAATAAAAAAAAGAAAAAGAAAGAAAAGCAAGCACCCTAAACACTGTATTATTGCTCTGGCCCCTACCTAGGCTTCTTAGACGCAACATCAAAAACTTCTATTCTGTGAAGTAAAGATCAAGATAATTAGAAGGACAGACAGAGACTGGGGGACAATATTTGTGAAAGCGAACCATAAAGGACCAAATTATACAAAAAGTTCTTAAATATCAACAATAAGAGAACAACCCATTTTTAAAAACTGGGCCAAAGGCCTTAATGGACACGTCAATAAAGATGTACATTTGGAAAATAGACATTTGAAAAGGTGCTCAAAATTCTGTGTCATCAGAGAAATGAGACTAACACATGCCACAGCATAACTAGGAAAATGGCCTGAATCCAGGCCACTGGAACACTGCATGCTGGGAAGAGGTAGGACAATGGAACTCATTGGTTGTCATTTTTAATGAAAAATGACACAATCCTAAGGAGACAGTTTGGTCATTTCTTAAAAACGAAACATATTCTCACCATATCCTATAGCAATCCTTCTCCTTGGTATTTACCTCGTGGGGTAGATAACTCATTCATTCACTGAAACCTGCACATAGATGTTCATAGCAACCCTGTTTATAACTGCCAAAACTTGAAAGCATCCTAGGTGCTGTTAAGTGGTTGAATGGATAAGTAAACTGTGGTGCATTCAGATGGTGGAATATTATTTACTGATCAAAATAAATGATCCCTCTAGCTGTGCAAAGACCTGGAGGGAACATTGAAGGCATCTGGCTAAGAGACAAACCAGATGAAAAGGCTACTCACTGCATGATTCTAACTACAGAGCATTCTAGAAAGTAAAAACAAAACAACAAAAAACAAAAAACAAAAAAATATGGAGTGATAAGAGCAGTGGTTGCCAGAATTTAAGTGCAGGCAAGATGAATAAATGGAGGTCAGAGGATTTTTTTCTGTGGGACTTCCCACGTAAGCCATACTCAGAATGCCCAAGGCCCCTTTCAATGAACTGGACAGCAGCATTGTGATAGGACTTGGTAACTGGTGCTACCTAGGACAATCAGGACCACCTAGGCCTCTCCAGCTACACCTATGGTTCTGAGGATACCATTTGGAGCCAGGGATTGAACAGTCAGGCTTGTTCTTGTCATTTTTCCTAACCCCTCTACTATTTCCCACCTCCCATCATACCCTTGAGGATTTTAAAGGCACAAAATACAGCATAACTCTTTAAATGTCACCATTTGTCCAAATTCATGGCATCTACAATAGCAAGAGTAAGCCATGAATTGAACTCTGAACTCTGGTTGATGATGGTCTACAGTTTTCTCAGTTGTAATGATGCCCCACTGTGGTCAGAGATGCAAAAAAAGTGGGGACTGTGCTGGGGTGAGGGTCATACAGGAAACAGTCTGAAATTGTTTCCCAGTAATTTTAGTATTACACTTACCTAAATAGTAGACATATTAATAATATCTTATTGGGAAAAATGCAAAACCCTGCTAATGTCAGAGAATACCTTGCGCATGTATTCCTAAGCAGCCCAGGAACTTGTGAACAGATACTGTTTGCAATCTTAAGGGAGCCCAGAGAGGGTCTGAAAGAAGGACCCAGGGAGAGGCTAGAGGTAGGGATTGGTCACCCAATTCAATAGCAGACAGAACAGCATAGCATGGTGAGGGCCGTGGGGGTCTGCCTGGGCCCGCAGGCCTCATCATGTCCTGGAGCAGCTGTCTGACTGGGTCTTTCTTTTCTCTAACAATAGCCGATTTTCCCCCACTCCCTGGTCAATGGCCAGGGCTCTGCTGAGTGGCTGCCAGGAGTTGGGTTTGAATCTGTCAGGCTGCTTTTGGGCTCGCATCTCTTTCATGCACCTCCTCAAAGA
This sequence comes from Suncus etruscus, assembly GCF_024139225.1. NCBI lineage: Eukaryota > Metazoa > Chordata > Mammalia > Eulipotyphla > Soricidae > Suncus > Suncus etruscus. Next base: position 98,873,578 of record NC_064854.1, read on the forward strand.
AAAGTTGGGTTCTAAGCTGAAACTCACACAACATAAAATGAGTCCTTCATTTGGTGCTTGTGATCCAGACATGATTTGTATGTGCACTCATGGTGGCCAGCAGCGCCTCTTGCTTCCCAGCATTTTCAGCAACCCCACCTGCACCCTGAGCAGACCCCTAGCACCCTCCACTCCCCCACCCCTGGCAGCCCCACCTCTTGCTGTCTGCATGGATTGACCATTCTGCACATTGTACATAAATAGAACCACACAGTATGGGATCTTTGTATCTGGCCTCTTTCCCCGAGCAGGCTGTGTCCACGGCTCATCTGTGTGGTGGCAGGTCAGTACTTTCCCTCTCTTTGTGGCCTAGTGATGGTCCATTTTGTGGACCCCACAGTGAGTTTCAGCAGCTGACAAGTATCTGGGCTGTGTGGACCTAGCATGGGTAAAAACCGTGGCTTTGGGACCCCGTGTATAGCTGCCCTGGGCATATGCCTTGTTCTGTGGCTTTCCTGACATGTGCTCACATTGGCTTGTTGAGGTTAATTCCCTTCAAGTACCCTCACCAAGTCCTCTCAGCTTCTGCCTCATCTCCCTGACCTCAATAACCTACACCTCCTCCCAGGCGTATGCCCACTTGGCCCTGTGAAGTCAGGGCAATGTTGGGGGGTTGGGTCCACAGTCTGGCTACTTGCTAGCACTGTGTGTGCTCAGAACTCTGGCTCTCCCTGAGCATGGCTAAGCAAAGTGCTCTCTGAGAGTCTCCTCACTGGGTGTCCTATCCCTCCACTCCTATTCCCCATTCTAATCCTAACCCTTCCTCTCCTCCATCTGCAGCTGAGCTCTGGTATCCCCTAAGCCTGGGCCCCACCCTACCTCCCTGCAAAGGAGGATGTGGTAGACATGCTTAGGATGATCACCCACCAGAATAGCCCTTTGGCCAGGCTAGCCTGAGGTCCGTCTTCTAGTAGGTACTTTCTGGCTCTGTGTGTGTGTGCATGTATATATGTGTGTACATGGGTAAGGGGGATGTCAGTTACTCCAATGCCTGGATCTGGATTCCTCCAACCCACCGAGGAAGAACCCAGGTCTCTATCTCCAGTCTGTTGTTGCAGCGGTGGATGTGTGGCTGGTATGGGTTGCCCCCACTCCTGAGCTATAGCAATTGCTTTGGCAGAAAGCACTCTGGGCCTGCCTCATTGTTCCCATGCAATATGGGTTAAGATGCCGCCTACTAGTGAAGGTCCAGGGAGCCTTGCAGACTCACTGTCCAGTCCCAGCTCAGCTCACCACCTGTGCTCACTCGGGGGCACCAATGGAGGCTGTGCCCAGCCCAGCTGGTCTTTTAGTATTGGGGATGGGCAGGCCACAGGGGCCCTTTCTCTGACCCCCTCCGTAGGCTGCAGCTGCTCAAGGCGGGAGGCAAGGGCTCAGTGGAGCCCCCACCCCCTAATCAGCCTGTCAGCATGAAGCAGCCAGTAGTGCCCATGGCCAAATTTGGAGGGAGTTCAAGCCACCTGGTTCCTTTGGCCTGGTGGTGCTGGAAACTGGGGGCGGGGGGGGGGGTTAGTGGACCACACACACTGTCTTCTCTGCTCCCTGTCTCTCAATCCAGCCGCCTCGGTGCTTTGAAGCCTGGCTGGGTGCTGGAGAGCGTCTGAGGGAGGGCCTGGGCCGATGTGAGTGGGTCTGGCTAGCTGGTCTACCTTGATAGACACTATCAGGTGTCAGGGCCTTGTGGTTGAGATGGGCTATGAAGACTGGTGGGATAGGGGTGTGTGTGTGTGTGTGTGTGTGTGTGTGTGTGTGTGTGTGTGTGTGTGTGTGTGTTACTGAGGAAATGAGACCTCTCTTGTGTCTTCTAGGTTTTGTGAACACTTACATGCTGCTGCTTCTCCATAACGCCTTGTTGGGCTGCATTCTTTTTTTTTTTTCATTTTGAAGTAAAGTTAGAAAATTTTCTGGCCTCACAGATGATTCCCTCTGCCTCAGATGTGGGTCCAGCTCTGGCTGACAGAGACCCTATAAACCCTGTCTCAGGGCATCGATCTGTCATCTCACATAGCCGTCTGCTTCCCATTTCCTTATCTGCCCAGAATCTTTAAGCTTCCTATCTTTGCACAGGGCCCTGGTGGCCTGCCTCTGGTTCAAAGGGGCCCAGCTTTCTGCCAGCCTCTTGCCTGCTCTGTATTTTCAATGGGCCTCTCTCCCCAAACTCACCTTGTCTTCACTGATTTGCCCCTAGGGGTAGCAGTTAAGGATGGAGGCTGTGAGTTCATTCTGCTCCCCTTGCTCCCAGAGTGTTCAGAGCTCCTTGAAGCTTGTCTTGTGGGGCCCTAGATCTGCAGCTGCAGGATCAACCCTGAATCTGAGAGTAGCCTCCCTCCAGTAGGCCTAATGATGGGTTACAAATAGGTCTTGTTCAAGTGGGGAGTTGGGGGCTCTGGGGCCTGGTGCTGGCTTCTTGTCCTGTCATCAGGACCAGGCTTCAGCTCCATTGAGTCCCCAGGGCTCGCAGGCCATCTCTTAGTGCCTCATTTCTTTGTCTGTAAACCAAGATTGATTCATGGCCGTCTCATGTGGCTTCAATGAGCAAATCCAGGCTCAGGATGTGGGGACAGGCCCAGCTTGTGGTCTGGGCCCACTAAATTCTTGTCAGTTGCCATTTCATGGCAGCATGGATCCCATCTCGGCCTTGCCCTGGATGCTTTGGGCTGCTACAGTAACTTACTTTGAGAGTGGGTGTTACTTATTTATTTTTTAGGGTGCAGATACCAACTTTGATTATGACTATGACAGAGGCCCTCTGGGGGCTACAGAGAGTTAGGGGAGACTCCAGACCCAGTTGGGGGCCTGAGGACAAGCCAGAGATGAATGGGAAGTTGGGTGAGTTCTAAGAGAGTAGGGACTGCCTGAGCAAAGGCATAGAGTTGGGAACAGGAAATGCCACTTCATCTTCTTTCTAGAAACTTCTCCTTAGTCCTGCAGGGGCCACAGAATAGGGGTTTTTGGAAGGTTTGGACATAACCCACACATGGTTTGGCTAAATCAGGAGGGCCTGGACTGCTTCTTGCTGAGACCCTGACTGGGGAGAGGAATGTCGCTTTCTGTGCTGACGGTCATGGTGATGGTAACAGAATTGTTCTCCGTAGATTCCTCCTAGACTTTCTCTGGAGCTCAGTCACCCTCGCATGGACTCATTTCTTACCTCTGTATCACAGGAGGGTACCCAGGTGGGTGCAGTGACCCATCCAAGTTACCTGTCATTGTGCCTGGGAGAGAGTCAGGGGAGCCACACTCAGCAGGCCCGGACCTGAGAGTAGTCATGTGTGCTAAGGCTGGAGTGGCTGGGCGCCTGCTGGGTGGCCACTGTGCCTGCCCCATTCTGCCACTGAGCTCGGGCACTAACCATGCTGACAGGCCTCTGAACCCGGCTTGGCCCAGCCCTGGTGCTGTGAGGTTTCTGGCTGACAGGTTTGCTGGATGGGTAGGTGGGACTCTCTTAATGCCAGAATGGGACTGAGGGTCTATTAGTTTCACATACCTGACTGTTCCCATATTCCATGTGTATCTCTGTGAGAAAAGAATGACATGCTCAGCCAACGGTGAGGGAAACTGGCTCAGAGGGGCAACTGGTGCCTGGGAGATCCAGCGGTTCTGCAATCACACTGCCTGTGCTTTGAGCTGCGCTGGCCCCCTGCCACCAACCCCTCCCATGTCACCATCTTCAGAGGTTTTGCTAGTGTCCTGTAGACACTAAACCCCAGATGGGGAGGGACATCCTGCCCACAGGAATCAGGGGAACAGTCAGCTTAGTTCTCTGGGATTTTAGAGAAGCCAGAGAACTCTGTCTGGAGCTAACACCTCTGTGAGGGGTGCTGAGAGGTCATTCCTGTGCCACAGAACCTCATTTGTCTCTGTGCTGACAGCTGGGTCCCAGGTTGGGCTCCTGATACTGTACATTATAGTGAGGCCCAACATCCAATAAGGGGGACAGCACGTGGTTATATCTTCAGGTCCCAGTGGGACCTTTATTCTCGCCCTCACCCCCCCCATCCCAGGCTCCTCCCATCACTCAGGGTAGTCACAGTTCACAGGGGTCACCCAGGGCACTAATAGGAACACACACATACACATACATACATACATACATACATTTGGGTTTTGGGCCACATTCGGTGACACTCAGGGATTACTCCTGGCGATGTGCTCAGAAATCGCTCCTGACTTGGGGGACCTTATGGGAAGCCGAGGATCAAACTGAGGTCTGTCCTGACCCAGGAACACATTCTTGAGTAAGGTCACATATCTGACTTTTGTGTCTGGATGTGTGACTCTGGGCGAGTCTCTTGACCTCTCTGCACCCTGGTTTCCTCCTCTGTAAAGCAGGGATCTCTGCTACCTAGAGCAGGTAGGAGACACAGGTTCTGTGGCCACCTGCTGGGTTTATTCTCTAGCCCTGTGTGACTTTGAGTCAGTTCCTTCACCCATCTGCCCCTCTCTTCCTCGGTCAGAGAAGAGAGCTCTGACAGCACACAGGGGATTGTCCTTGTGCCCCTGTGCGTGGAGGCCTGGCCCCAGATTCAGCTCAGAGCTGCCCCAAAGAGCACAGGACACAGTACCTCAGAGTGAGTCCACTTTCTAGACTTGCCCATGTGGGGGTTTTAGCTCCTGCTGCCTGCGGGGAGCGAGTCACCGCGGTTCCCATGCACTGTCTGATGGAATATAAATAGCAGGCAGTGTGTTTGCCAGCGAGGAGAGGGAGGTGGCTGAGGGCCGGCCTCTTCCCCGCCCTGCACGCCCTGGCGGCAGTGCTGACAGCGGGCCATGGGGAAGAGCAGGAGAAAGGTGCTCCTGAATAAATCATCCTGTGATAGGGCTAATGCACAGGCCACAAGGCAGCATGTGCAATTAGTGGGTTAATTGTGCAGAGAGAGTGACCTCTGGGTGAGCCTGGGTGGGGGTGGGACAGGCTCACAAAGTGCCTGGTGTCTGGGGGTGTCTTCATTGTGGGCTTGATGATTGTGGGAGTGAACTTTCCCCAAATCTATATGGACTGGGTCCCGCTGACCTGGGATCTCCACTAGTTAGGTAGTGGGAGAAAGAAAGAGAGATAAGGAGAAGAGAGAAGAGGAGGAGGAGGAGAGAGGGTGAGAGAGAGAAGAGAGAGAGAGAGAGAGAGAGAGAGAGAGAGAGAGAGAGAGAGAGAGAGAGAGAGAGAGAGAGAGAATTGTGTAAGGCTGAGCTGAAACTCACCCAACTCCAGAAGTTTGAGTCCATTTTGCTTTGCCTTTCTATTGTTGCTTGTTTTGGGTTTGGGGGACACACAAAGGGTGTGAGTAGTGCTCAGGGGATTATGCAGTGGTAGGGTTGAGCCCTGGCCTCCCACAATGCAAAGCTTGTGCTCTAGTCCTTTGAGTTCTCTCTGTGGCCTTTGTTTTTATTTTTTTGGTTTTCTTTTTTTTTTTTTTTATTCCCTTTTGATCCAAGGCTGTCCCAGCTTAATCTGTTCTTGTCCTGTTGCCAGGGTGACCAGATCATCCCTGCACCCCCAAACACTGCCAGGAGGGACGACGAGTGTCCAGGTCTGCAGCCTAGCCTATGAGGCACACATGTGAGGCCACCCAGAGCTTATGTTTGCACACGCAAGACCTCTGCAGGTGCTCAGTTTGGTCCTGAGTACTAAGCACCCTGCGTTGCATGGTCATGGTCCCTTGACTGTGTTCCTGCAGGTGGCACCATAGCCTGAGCTTAGCTGGGTGTGAAGCCAGCCACACGCCCATGCCAGCCTTCTCTGGCCTGTGGAGAGGTCTGTATGTGCCCTCATGGAGAGGAACGTGTGTCCTGCCTGTCATCTTTATGACAAGGTGACAGGTCTTGGTGGTGCTGCTGGACAACCCACACTGACCTGTCTGGGAGCTTCATTGCCCTACGAGGAAAAAAGGAGCAGTGTTCTCTGTGTCCAGTCAGTGGAGCCGGGGGTCTATGCAGTGACATGCTTGTCCCACACTGTGATAATGTCGCTGCTTATTTTTCTGCTCCCCATCCCTGCCCTAGTAAGACAGATACTCCCAAATCCTTGACTTTGCATCTGTTTCCAGGGTAACACACCAGCTCTGTACCTGCTCAGACCCTCGAGAGTAGCACAGCCTGTACCCCAGGCCAGGAGTCCATGAAGGAGGTGGCACTTTGCAGCACCTGGTGTGAGCCAGACCAGCGTGTGGTCACGTAGCATAGACAAACTCCATGGGTCCATGGCAGTTGTAAAAGGGACAGGGACATGCCCATGTCTGCCTCCTTTGGTCTTTGGAGAGAATCAGGACCATTTAACAGATGCAAATATCAAGGCAAGGATTCAGCAGACAATGTGTGCTTTGAAGGTGGAGGTGGCAGACCATGGCAGGTGTGGCAGGACCCCAGCATTTCACACTCTGGATCCATACCTGGTCATCTGGTGCACTTGGGTGTCTCTTTTGAAGGGACACAGTGCCCAGACACTAACCAGTCTGTGGCTTTGGGGTGCTGTAGTCTCACTCTAATCTTGTGTTAACCTTTCCGAGCAGAAGTAACCCAGAAATGGCTCTGTAGGGTTGGTCAGAGATGCACACACATGGGGCCAAATAGAAGTTCCTATCTGGGCAGAGCTTTTCCGGAGGACATCATTGGCTTCCACAACTGCACTGGGTCCATTGCTGGCATGTGACATGCTGTCCTGAGGAGCAAATCCCTGAACACATCTCATTTTCCTAGGCACAAGCTCAAAGAATGCCGATGACTCAAGGTCACACAGCAATAGCAGACATCCCTCCCGCCCTGCCAGCCCTAGACTCTTGGCACTTCCTGTATCTCCATAGCACAGTTAGCTACGAGGGAGAAGTTGGTGTGAGCCAGCAGTTAGAGAAGGCCTTCCCCATAGAAGGTGACTCTGAGCCAGACCTGTGGAGAGACTGTGGTTTCTCCTTCCACCATTACGACCAGACCTATGGAGTCCTGGGTCTCTTGGTCTCCCTTCTAGGGACAAAAGAGTCCCCAGAGGGCCTGGAACAATGTGTGATTTGGGGTGCAGTGTAGCAATTGAGGAGTAAGAGCACCATCGGCTCCTTGCCAGGGTGTTCCCCAGTCTCAAGTCCCCTTATTATGGAGAGGAAAAGAGCCTGCTTTCCCAGACATCAGGGGAGTCGCACAGTCCCTGTTAGATCCCCATGTCCCAGAAAACTGCAGGTTTATATTTCTGCTCTGAGAGCCGCAGGCTCCTTGAAGATGCGTTTGTGCAATGAATGAATGAGTGAAAGAGGGAATCAGTGGCTTCGACACCAGGCAGCGCCGGCCTGGTCTACCTGGGCGATGCAGATGTCTTTGATGTCTCTGTGCTTAGAAGCATGTGTCTGCCGGTGAGGACACAGGCTCACAAAGGGAGCGGGTATGTGGGAGCCGCGTCAAGCATTATTTTAGAAGATGCGATCAGTGATCAGCATGCTGTTCGTAATAACGCTGCGGACATCAGAGCTAGCAGAGGCCCTGACACCAGCTGCCCTGAGCACCAGGCTTTGCAGGGAAAGAATGAAGAAATGGATGTTTCTTTTCTGATAAAACTCCCAGAGCTGTGACTTCCAACTTTGGGACTTTGGCCCCCTGGAACTCACTTCCTACATGCAGTCTTCCTAGCACTGCCACCATGGCTTGCACCCCGGCCCTGCTCTACCCTAGACATCCTTTCCTTCTCCCAGTCTCCAAGGCAACTCTTCCAGGTCTGGATTCTGTTCAGCATCTTCTGCTGTGGCCTGTACTTCAGTGCTCAAGAGTGGGGAGAGGGGGCACCCCTCATGTGATCTCTTCGTGTGCAAGGCCCAAGGTGATCACTGAAATATTTTCCTATGGGGTCCTGGTAGGGGCAGATAAATCCTCAGCACACTGAAGCCTGGCTGAAAGTAGCATGTTCTTTTTTTTTTTTTTTTGGGCCACACCCGGCGGTGCTCAGGGGTTACTCCTGGCTGTCTGCTCAGAAATAGCTCCTGGCAGGCACGGGGGACCATATGGGACACCGGGATTCGAACCAACCACCTTTGGTCCTGGATCGGCTGATTGCAAGGCAAATGCCACTGTGCTATCTCTCCGGGCCCGAAAGTAGCATGTTCTAACTGGTGGGCTCAGTAGGGCTCAGATAGTAATGGCCAGAACCTTTCCCTCTGGACAGCTCTGTTGTGAGCAGTCACTAAGGGACCCTGTGGAGGATTTTTGCTCCCTAGATCGTAGCTTCATAAACCATGGGTGATAATCCCAGATGAAGTTGCATAACTGAATCTGTAGGGTCACAGTTTTGCTAACAATTTTGCTAGCAGTTTTGCTAACAGTAAAAGCTTCCAAAATGTACAATGACCAACCATGCTGTTACTTGGAGTTGTATCTATCTGGTGGTGCTTACCCATGCTGTCTCCTAGATGACAAGGTGTGAGTGAAGAAAGTTTAGGAAGTCCTGCACGAGAACTTGGCCTTCTATTTTCAGGGGATTGGGTTTCCAAAGGGGTTCAGAGGGTCCACATCTTCAATGGATACTATCAGCTAACCAGGCTATTGGTTCAGCATCTGGTCCAGAGGATGTGGTGTTGCTCAGACCAACAGAGCCAAGAGGCTCCAAGGGAATCCAGGGCTGCACCTGGTGATGCTCAGGGGACTATGTGGTAATGGGAAGTGAACCTAAGTCTGAGGTACACCAGGCACATGCCATAACTGCTGTCCTCTGGTTTTCCTGTTATGAACAGGAGCCCAGAATAAGACCTAGAAGCAGGTGAGGAAATAGGCCCAGAGAAAAGTGACTTGTTGAGGTTTGCAGAGAGCTGTGCTGCAGTGGTTCAGGGGTCACCTACAGCCCCCAATGTCCCTTTGTGGAACAGGCCTTCAGGGTATTCTCTGGCCCTGGAGGCAGAAGGGGCCTTTGTGGCCCTCCCCAAACTCATCCCCTTCGAAGCACTCAGTCCCAGCCCTCTGCCTCAGGGAAGAACCTAGTCCAAGAAGACTCTTTGAGATCTGGGCTGTAACCCCCATCATGGCCTGGTCCTTGACAGAGGGAACTTGGAAGTGGATATGAAAGACTGTAGATGCTTACAGAAGAACAAGGGCCATGCAATTGGCTGGGAAGAGGTAGAGGAATGTCCCGCAGCTCCTGAGCTGCCTCTGGCTGGGAATCTCCTCTCCTCTCCTCTGTCTTCTCTTTCATTTCCTCTCTCTCTTTTCCTGGATCATTCTGCTTCTGCCCTGCTACCCTCCCTCCAGTTCTTTGAACACTAAGAGCCACAGTTTCGCCTGGGGCATTTGTCCCAGCTCTTCCTCTCTGGTCCCTGCACAGATCTTAGATCACGTGCCCTCTCCTCACAGAGGCCTGGTCTGTCTTCCGTGGCCTTGGCAGAAGCAGAGCTACCCTGCTCTGAGGCTGTGGGATTCCCTTTCTAGAATCCAGCTGCAGTATCTGCTCAGGGCTCAGGCTTTGTCAGGGGGGTGAGAGTGACAGGACTGTCCTGGGGGTGGCTGCAGGCTGCATTCTGGGTGCTGTTTCACCCAGGATGTGAAGGGTGGGCTTAGGAGCTGAGGGCCTTCTGGAAACCCTGTCCTGGCCTCCTGCTTGCAAAGGGAGAAACCTGAAAAGGTCCTCATATTCAATTCACATGAATTACACTTCACTTCTTCTTCTTCCTTCCTTCCTTCCTTCCTTCCTTCCTTCCTTCCTTCCTTCCTTCCTTCCTTCCTTCCTTCCTTCCTTCCTTCCTTCCTTCCTTCCTTCCTTCCTTCCTTCCTTCCTTCCTTCCTTCCTTCCTTCCTTCCTTCCTTCCTTCCTTCCTTCCTTCCTTCCTTCCCACCCAGTGGTGTTCAGGGCTCACTCGGGGCTCTGCTTTCAGGGCTCACTCCTGGTGGTGCTCAGAGGACCATATGTTTTGACAGAATCTCACCTGGGGTGGCCACATGCAAGGAAAGTGCCGTACCTGCTGTACTGTCTCTAAACCCATGGATTTTTTTGTTTCCCTTATAAGGACACATTTAGGAAATGAGGACAATGATTGATAGAGACCAGAACAGCTGTTCTTGTGCTCCCTGGAGTGGATGTGTTCATCATGTTTATTGCGGGGCACAGTTCAGGCTTCAAATAGGCTTCACATGGAGTCCAGCTCCTTAGAGAGAAAACAACCCCTCTATGCGGGGCTTTTCCCTGATAGGCACAAGGCAGGCTTGGAGGCTCCAAGAGAAGGTGCTGGCATCCCAGAAGGCAGGATAGCTCCAAGTGAGAGCCAGCTCTGGGCTCAGAGGCTAGAAATATCAGACTTGGCCCTGTACCTACCTGTGCCTTCTTTCCTCTGTCAAAGGTGCTCAGGGTTTCCTCATTTGGAAGATTCTCTGATGCAATTCTAGGAACTCGGTTGTGGGAACTCAACAGAAGACCCTGGGAAAGTTTGGAGGGCTTCACAGAGGAGGTATCTTTGAGCTACAAGGATGAACCACTTTCTAGAATGCAGAATGAGGCACTTTATGATGAGAGGCAAGCTCTCTTTGAGGCATGGGCATTCCTAAGATGATGCTAACTCAATGTCTCTCATGCAAGAAAAGTGCCTCTCAGCCCTGAGTTGCTGTTTATTTTTTTTAACCATATCCCTTTCTCTTGTATTTTGCAAAACCTCTTTACATATGAAGTACCTGAGTCCTTTTTTTTTTTTTTTGTTAATTATTTTAGGACTTGGGAGTGCCTCACCTGGTAGTGTTCATGGGCTACTTCTGACTCTATTCTTGAGGAAATAGCAAAATTTTTCCAGGGGTTTCTCGGGGTGTGGGAGCATACATGGTATTGGGGATTGCATACAAGGCAAGGGCCTTACCTTTATGGATCTCTCTGATCCATATTTATTTTTAATTCATGTGTGTGTGTGTGTGTGTGTGTGTGTATGTTACATCTAATGGTGTTTAGGGCTTTCTCCTGGTTCTGCACTCAGGAATTATTCCTGGCAGTGCTTGGAAAACCACAGGGGATGCCGGTCAGCTATATGCAAGGCAAGTGCCCTACTCACTGTACTATTGCTCCTCTAGCTCCTTACAGGGTTTTATTGAACCCAATAGGATTTTAATAGCACCAACTATGTTTTACTTCTGTTTTATATTTAATTTACTTCTTGTCTGATCTTTACTCTTCAAGTTTATTTTTATCTGGGAGGACACATCTGGCAGTGCTCAGGGATTACTCCTGGGGGGCTCAAGGGACCATATGTCTCGGGAACAAAACCTGGATCTGTCTCGTGCAAGGCAAGTATCCTGCCTGCTGTACTACTGCTATGGTTTCTCTTGCCCCCTTTTAAGACAGTAGGTATATTTTGCCTTTCACTTTGCTTATGATGGATTTCTATAAGCACCAATGGAGATTTTTTTTATGTTAGCAAATCAATATTCCAGCTTTCTCTTTCAAGCTCTTTCTTGTCCCGAGCTGTTAGTCGATTTGTCTCCGGTTTTTGCCCAGGTCTTAAGAAACGTCAGAGATGATTTAAGTCAAGCTTGAGAAATGACAGCAGTCAGAGAGACAGGGGCCATGACACCTAGCTCACTATTCCTTCTGCACTTGCCTCCTCTCATGTCCTTTCCCAACCTGCCATCTGCAGGGTCTGAAGCAAGTTTGGGGGCTCAGAGATGTGATGATGGGAGGCAGGTGGGGTTGGGAAGACTGCTCTGGGCAACCTTCATGAGTGACTTTGCTGACTCTGCACCATAACCCCATGAGATAGATGCTGTTACTATAACCGCACTTGACAGGTAAGAAAATTGGTTCAGAGAGGTTTTATAATTTGCCTAGGGCCACACAGGCTGGTACAAAGATGGTATTTGAACCCCAGCTCTATTGCCTAGAATTCATATTTTCAAATTCCTGCAGTACCAACGTGCTCAGGGTTTACTCCAAACTACTTTTAAGTGATATTAGTGGCTGGACAGAGCCTCATTTTCTTCATCTATTGTGAAGATGCCCCCATACACACATCAGGCACCAAAAATACCCTTTGCCTTCCTTTTATCAGTGTCCCATGGTCTATCAATAACCTCTCCCCTTACCTAGGATTCTGCAATGTGGAGGGGGAAGGGGCCACTGTGGCTTAGTCCCCTTATTTTCATATCACAGAGGCAGGTGGAGCCTTTCCAGTCCATGCATGAGGGATAGTGCTGGGACTGTCTATGGGTCTGCAGGACCCAAAACCCCTCATGCTGGGCTCTCTACTTCAGCTACCCCTTAGGAAGAAACCCCCACCTCCCATACCCCCTCTTTGTTTAAATCTGTTTGAGGCTCCAACAGTACTGGTGATTTTGGTTTCAATGATGCTCACCAGGGCGCCCCCTGCAGGCAGGCTGGTTTACCTCTAAGTCCCAGGGGGCCCACTGAACCAGTCTTTGAGCAGACCCACTTTGAGGGTCTGGATCTATAATACAGTGGGTAGGGAACTTGCCTTGCACACAGCCAACTTAGGTACACAGCCAACTTGGGTTTGATCCCCAGCATCCCATATGGTTCCCTGAGTACTGCCAGGAATGTTTCCTGAGCACAGAGCCAGAAGGAACATCACTGGATGGGGCCTCCAAATAAACAAAGAGTTCAGATTAAAGCTTTAGAAGAAAAAAAGAAAGTAACTATAAGATGGAGCCCCAGAAAGGGATGGAGAACTACTCCAGGTCACACAGCAAAATGGGACAGAGTAAGGGCCTTACAGGGGTCATGAAATCCTAAGAACTGCCAGGTCCTGCAGGATCCTGGGCCTCAAAGCCCAACAGGGGGCCATGTCTGTAGCCAACTTCTTAGCAGAGGGTGCCTGGGAGCCTCTGTCCTCTGCTGCTTTGGGGGCCTGGGGCCAAGGACACCCTGTCTCTCCAACCCCCACAGCCCAGGGAAAGATGCTCTCAAGATAAAAATACCCTTGGAAACATGTCCTGTGCCTGGCATGACCTGCCATCCACCATCAGGGCTAGAACCTCCTGCTTTGACTTCATTTCAGGGTTCAGAGAGAGGTGACTGTTCTCCTAATTCTTCAGAGCAGCCCATGGCTGAGGCTTGTCTGTGCTGCCCACATCCTGGGAATGAGAGGGGCACAAGACCTTCAGTTTGCTGTGATGAGTGCAGCGAGTGGACTGGCTCAGGGCCCTGCTCCAGTCTGTTGGGCAGTTTCACATAGGCACATGGCTGTCGTGGACTTATCTTTCATCTGGGGTAGTTGGTGCTATGTGCTGGAAAACCCTCCTCTGAACCTGCTTGTCTGACTTGGATGGAAACTCTGTGTGACCTCCCGCAGTTTCTCTGGGAAGGTAGGGCTGACTCTATTTTTTGTTTAATTTTTTTTGTTTTTGTTTTGGGGCCACACCCAAAATGTGCTCAGGGATCGCCCCTAGTGGTGCCCTGGAAACCATGTGGGGGTGCTGGGGATTGAACCTGGTTTGGCCGGATGTGCCAGAAAAACACTCTACCTGTTCCTGCCATGTCAAACCATTTTATAGAGGAAGACACTGAGGCCCAGTTCCAGGGGTCAGACCAAGCTTGTGTGCAGGACAGGGCTCACTGGCCCCTCAAGGGCCCCTCCCCAGGGCAGGCTGTGCTGACCCTGGCAGCTGTGTCTCCTGTTGCTCCGCCATGTCAGGCCCTGTGCCCAGCACACGCTGCCCTTGCCACCTTGGGTGTCTGAGGAAGACTGGCCTGCAGGCTCGTCAGCCCATTGTGCAGAGGCGGAAGCTGCGCCTCCGGAAGGGGAAGTGCCTTGCCTGCTCGGCACCCGCAGCAGTTTCAGCCCCACCCCTGCTGGGTGGAGGAGTACCAGGGTGGGTGGGGTCCACCCATCCAATCTCACTCAGCTGCCCCTCCTTGGCATGCAAGCCCTGTCCTCACATGGCCCCCCACTGGACTAGTGATTGGACTCTAGGGAAGCACTGGACACTCCAGCTGGCCAAGTTCTTCCATAGGCTTTAATGGCCACTGTGGGGACCATGGGGGAGCCCAAGTCAGATGCCTGGGCTGGTATCTCTGCTGCCACACAGCTTTGATGTGACTAGGTGACTAGGAGCCACTTGTGTTTTTCTTCTGAGTCTCAGTTTCTCTCTGTATAGAATGGAGCTCAGTTGAGATAGTGCCCTATCTGCAGATGAAAACAAGTTTGATTGAGTTTGTTTTCATCTATGAGGGAGGCAAAATGAATTCCCTCATTTTGAGTTTGTGGGTTGGGAAAAAAAAACATTTAAAAAGCAGGGCCACTGTGGGCCACAAGCAAAATTAAAACAAAAAAGTGGGGCTGGAGAGATAGCATAGTGATCTTTGCCTTGCACAGAGCACACATGGGTTCAGTCCTCGGCATTCCATTCTAACCTTCCTTAGAGGGCCAGGAAAATATTGAAGAAGGTGATATTGGAGACCCCTACCAGGGCCTTAGCTTTTCGGCCCTTTATCTGCCTGTGTCCTGTGGGCTCGGAAGGTAGAAACAGCTGAGGCCAGAGCTAAGCAGTGTGGCTGCCCTCAAGAGGGAAGTGTGACATCAGAGATTTGGGCACAGGTCCTCAGCTTGACAGCCCTAGCATTTGACTCTGGTCTTTATGAGGCTGCTCTTTCCCCACCATCTTCAAAAGTGGAAAGTTTGAGGGAGCATATGGAAGGGCCTGATGCAGCTGCTCACAGGGAGTGAGGAGAGATGGATGGCAGGGACTGAACTGAGCATCTTTTCAGATTGTTTTGCTTTTGGGTCACACCTGGTGATGCTCAGAGGTTATTCCTGACTTTGTGCACCAGTCATCTTTTCTGGTAGTGCTCAGGTGATTCTTTGGGGGTGCTGGAGATCAAGCCCGAGTTGGCCACATGCAAGGCAAGTGCCCTATCTGCAGTACTATCATTCCAGCCCCTGAATGGGGCATCTTGAGGAATGCTGGCCATCCCCTTTCAAAGTAAAACAAGACCCAGAGAGAGGAAGTGACTCAGGCCACTGTCATACAGGAGTGAAACCAGTGTTGAGTTTTGAACCCAGGTCTGTGTTCTTAAGCCAGTGCTGTTGCCTACCCTAGGAGGCTCATATTACAGGGGTGATTCACCCATACTTCTAATCCCATCCAGAAAAGCAAGTGTCGCTGTGGATGCAGCCAGCTCCGGATTGTGAAAGGATGAGAGGCTCAGGTCTCTTGTCTGGTGGGCGGAAGTGGGAAGGACTTCTTAAGTTGGAAAGGTGACCTAAAGGGAATGGGAAGACTTCCTTTCTACCACATGCTATCCTGGTCTTCAGGGACTGCTAGGGAATAAAACGGGGCGTCTTTTTCACAGATGGAAAAACTGAGGCTAGAAGTTTACCTAGATACACTTGATGCATGTATGCTCAAGGCAAGTCTCTTTCAGGTTTCTGATTTGCCCCTATCTATCTACTCAGCCACAGTTATAATCCACCCTCCCAACACCAGCTGTCTACTCTCATAATAATCTACTCATCCCTTTATCTTTCCCTCTTCTCTTCTTCTCTTCTCTCCTTTCTCCTCTTCATCTGTTTATCCAGACATCCTTCCACCCTCCCATTCTTTCCTCCTTCCATCTATCTTTCCATTCTTTCCTTCATCCATCCATCTACCCATCCGTCTATCAATCAATCTCTCTAGAGTTCCTTGACTGGGCCCTGGAATACTGACCAGGAGCTGAAAATAGGGGCTTAAACTCCCACAACTTGCTTATTCTTCTTTTCTGGCATGGGAATAGCAGTCATTCCAACCTTGTGGGATTGGTGTGGATTACATGAGTTGATGTTTGTAGAAGACCTACCACAGTGTCTGAAATATCTGATAACTATCTGCTGTCATTTTCTCTTGGGATATATTCTGCTCCATCTTCCTCTGGTTCTGAAAGATTGCTGTGGGCAGAGCCACATGCTGTGAAACTCTGAGGCAACAGAGGTGAATCTGGAGGTCACTTCTGCCCCTCACAGCATCCAGGGGAAGTAAGCAGAAGTGTGATTTCAACATGGAAATTTCTGGATTTTGAACTCCACTGTTGAGAACAGCATTGTCCATAATTTGGCTTTGCTCTGTTCACTTTAGGCCCTTCCTGCGACGGGTTCCTTTCCAGTTGACGCCTGGGAAATGGCAGCTGCTGCTAGGACAACCTTAAAGACAGCCAACTGCCTGCTCAGCACAGTTACTTAGAAGAGAGGATTCAAAAGGTAAGATTCAGGTCAATGAGCAGTATCCATCTAGTCACCTCTTCAACCATAGAGATGTACTCAATAGATGAAAATATCTGCTTGTGTATCAGTTTACTCATCAGCTTTTTATTCACTCATCTCTACCCATACATCCCCATCTGTCTTACCACTGTTCTATCCATCCACCTATCCAACTCATCCACCATCTTTCCATCCTTGTATTCATTCACTCACCTGCCCATTCATGCAACCTTCTATCCACCCATTCATCCATATATTGGTTCATCCTCCCAGCAATTCAGACATCTACCCATCTGTCAGTCCCACTTAGTGACCTGTATGCTAAACTATACAGATATGAGTCTGTCTATATATTAGTTCATTCATTCCTCATTCATCTCTTTAAGCTGCTCATTCCGGTATTTTTTCATCTGCTTAAGAGGCAATTTCCTCGGCACCCCCTTCTCTAATAGACCTATATCAGCCTCTGTAAGCCTTGGAGGTAGGCTAGAAGTGGATCATTGGCAAGGTGGATTCCACAAAGTGGAAAATACTACCTAACATGAAAATTCCAGGTCTGTGGAGAGTCAAGAAGGGCTTTGTGAAAGGGGTGATGTTGAGTTGTTGCTTAGTGGAGATGTACCACGTTCTTGGGATCTGTGATTTGGAGATTGCATCACATGGGTTGTCAAAAAATTCGTCAAGGAGCCTGTTCCTGTTGTTGTTTTCTGACAGGAGACACCCAAACAAAAGGGAGGAGTTGGATGGATAACAGGGAGTAGGAAGGTTTTGGAGGAGAGGAGAAGTTGCCTTTGCCACATGGAGATCAATCAGACAACTGGGAAGGATTCTTGGGTTCAAGACCCTGAGGAGAGGGACACTTGAGGCCTTTGTGGGTTTACTTAGTGAGAAGAAATCTTAGGTAAAAATAAGGAAAGTGATCCCAGGAAGGAAGGGAAACTATTTGGTGTGTGCTATAGGCAAAGTAACTGCAGGGATGACTGGAGTGACCCCTGGGACAACTGCCCAGAGGATGCCTATGGGGAACAGAGAGCTCCTTGTAATATATGAACAGAGGATGTATCTTGTCATTGACTACTCATAGTGTGTGCAAAGCATCTTCTAGCTGTCAGAAAGAGCCTTAAGGCTAAAGATTTGATAGTGGTCAGAAGTGGCTTGGAGAGAGTTGAGTACCAATAACCCCTCTCCCTGGTACCTATCTCTGCTGATTCTTTTTTTTTGCCCCTCCCCTCTGCTGATCTTTTGAGCACTAGTATCGACTTGGCACTATGTGAATCCTAGATGTTTACAGATCATGGTGTAATCATGGTGTAATCATGATGTAATCATGTTTACAGATCATGGTGTAGGCAGAGGCCCTAAGCACAGGTAGAGGAAGTTGAGCCTAGTGATTGTCTTCTCTTCCAACTGGAAAAATGCTGTCTCTCTTCCTCTCTCTCCCAGCTCTCTTTCAAGCCAACTTTTGGCTCTCCTCGGTCAAACTCTCTTCCTGGACCCTGATATAACACCTTTCCTCCTTCAGCATCTTGCATTATTATATTTGTCATTGTTGGCCTATCCTGCTTTATCCAGGCCCTGTTCTGCCTCTCACTTCTGTGTGGCTGAGTAAGGCACCCCCCACAACACACACACTGTGAGTCTCTGTCTTTCTATCTACGTTAAAGATTTAGTTTTTAAAGTCCTCATGCTAAACCTGATGGATAGTGGCAGGAGTAGGAAAAATAGTAAAGTGAGCCTGGATCAGTAAGAGAAGGTTCAGGGATGGATTAGTGATGTCTGCCATGGACATAGGCAGAAGTAGTTGGATTAGTGATATCTGCCTCCTGCACACACATGGGTAGTGGTGTATAAAAGCCTTCTACTGGCTTTCCTTGAACAGATGATTACTCAGAATTCTTTCAGTAGTATGACTAGATCATGTAGGATAAGATTGAGGTTATTCAGTGCCCTGATTTAGATTTCTAAGCAAGATCAGAATTCTGTTATGACCAGGGATTCCGGTGTATATGTCTTCCCTCTGCTTCCGAGGGCTAAGATTTGGGACCAACACATGGGATTCAGTTCTGAACCTGGAATCTGTGTCCTGTCCTGGGGCCTGAGGAGGATGGGAGCATGAGTATTCTTTCATTTCCCACAGTAGGAACTCCGTAAAGGCTGTTTGACTCTGAACAATGAGTCAGTCTTTCTGAAGTTCAGTTTCCTCAATTGGAAAATGGCGATAATAATTATAATGTCATAGGGATTAAATGAGTTAGTTTGAGCTCTTGGCACAGCTCCTGACAGTAGCATGAGCTTAATAAATATTGATATTAGGCTCTTGTCTCTGTAGGATCCCATTGACCTGGGCCCCTGACAGAGGGACATCCTCCATTTGAAGCCCCTCCATCAATCTGCTTGGTCAGTGCAGCTGGGATGAGCCCAAACCTTACCTTGGTCTACTCTCAGATGTTATTGAAACCAGAGGTGCCTAGAGCCTCAGGGCACTGGATGAGAGGGTGTCCTACTCCATTAAAGCTACCTCCCAGTGACTTTTGGGGCCCGCCCTTGGATCATGTGGCTTCTACCTCTAAAAGCTCTCCATGTAGGCTGGGCAGTACTAAGAGCATGCTGAGTGTCTGGTCTCTGTCTGCTGCACTGTTGCTGGTGGGGAAGGGGCTCCAGGAAGCGGGGCTTTGGGCGGTTTTGCCACCTCCCACAGGTCAGTTCTTGCCACTGCTCTAGGCCTTCTGCACTTGCTTTTCTTTCTAAGCTTGGTCCTCTCCTATAGCTCAGGGAGGAACTCCAGGCCTCTCTCCTATTTTCCTCCCAGAAAACTCTCCATCTGCCATGAGCCTCACTCTCCGATCTTCTCTTAGGCTGTGAGTTGCCTGTGCCCTGGGGTGAGCTTTAGTCTTGGATCTTCCTCCTATCAAATAACCTCTTTGCTTGTTTTTTTAGCACAAGCTCTCTCAACATTTTTTCAGCACAAGCTCTCACAAGCTATCTCTCCTCTCTCTCTCTCTCTCTCTCTCTCTCTCTCTCTCTCTCTCTCTCTCTCTCTCACACACACACACACACACACACACACACACCTCCCCCAAAAATGGGGACCACACTAATCTGTCCCTGCCCCAAATCCCACCTGAGGGTAATTGTCTGTCAATAGTCGAAGTAGAACCATTGGAGACAGAAGAGCACAGTGATCTTTGTGTGTGTCTGTGTATCTGTGTCTGTCTGTCTGTGTCTGTCCTTGCGGTGATTGATTAGTCTGTGGCACTGGCTCTGATGTTCCTCTTCTTGAACTTTCCCTGTGGCACTGTATTCACCAGGTGTCCAAGAAGGACTCCCCTTACCTGCAGCATAGTGCCATGGGGGAAAAAAGAGCATGATCATAGGCACAAGGGGCTGAGGACAGGGCAATACTGGGGCCTCCTCTACTTCTTTTTCTATTCCTCGGTTTCTGGAATCTGCTTCAGCTGGAGAAATGGGGGAGTAGGTATGAGTGTGGTCTTCATTCACACTATGTACATCAAAGGAAGAACCTGTGTGATACATCCCAGATGGTCCCCAGTCAGAGACCCATCAACCACTGTCGCATCCCTGCCTGCTTGAAAGCTGCTGGGGATGTGGCTGTGCAGCATGTGGACAGTGCACCAGGCCCAGCTCTCCTGGCCTTTGATTCTTGCAATTCTGTTCCTGCAGGCTTCTAGCTGCTCAGAGCACCAGTGGAGCAGCCATGACCCGCTGGACATCACTGAAGGCCTTCAGGTCACACAAATCCACCCCTTTCCAGCCAGTGACCTCTCGGCGGCATCTGAGTGCCCCAACCCTGGCCACCACCCCCCAGAGGGCCCAGAAATCTGGGGCTGGGCCACCTTCCAGGCACAATCCCAGGGGTCCCCGTCAACACCGGCTCCCTGCTTCCTGGCCCAGGCAGAAGCAGCATCAATCTTTATGGCCTCAGACCCAGGGTGAGGTGGTTAACTGTGGGGACAGGCACAGCAGTGTGAGGTACCTACCCACAGCTGGTGATCTTGTATTGGATTGAAGGGCTTCAAGTCAGCGCTCCTGAAAATGGGCTGTGTAGCTTTGAGACTGTTGCCAAACCTCTCTGAGCCTCTGTTCTGAGAGTGGAGTAACAGATCTTTCAAGTGGCTCCCTCTGGGCTGTGGCAAGGATGACTCAGAGTATTTACTGATGAAGGCTAGCCAGCTCTTGGGAGGGTAGCCAGGGTCTTGAGAAGTTTCAGGGAGTTTGAGAAGCTGCTCTGTATAGCAGGAGAATCTGTATCCAGGTGTCCTGGAACTGCAAGCCCTAGGCACTCAGCAATGGGTGACTAGAACAAACTCTGGGCAGGTTTTGAGACTGCTTGATCCAATGGGCTTCCTTGTCATCTGTCTCCCAGATGTCATGTGCAGAGGGCAAAGGTCATGTCCCCATTCAGGCTCTGACTGCACCAAGTCTCACAGAGCAATGCTGAAACACAAGTTGATCCCATCCTGTTTCTGGCTTCCATGTCCTTGTCTTTAAACTGAGGATACTGAGGGATTCTGGGTGAGGAGAGCTGAGGGCATGGCCCCATTTATTTGGCACATGCTCAATATTCCTGCTCCCTGGACTATCTTCCATGGGTGCTCCCCAGCATGCCAGCTTTCTGGCTCTGACCTCAGAGTGAGACTGGCTGGGGCTTGAGGACCCCATGGGAAGTCTGCACACTCTCAGGGCACCCGTATCCTTGCACCCCATCCACCCCATGGCTGCCATCCTTCTTGGGAAAGGCCATCTGGCTCCAGAGCCGCTTGGCTTCTGTAGATGGGCATGTCACAGCACAGCAGCACAGAGCCAGCAGGGCAGCAGGAGGGACAACTGCTTGCTTGTGTCCTGGGGGGCTGGATGATTGTGCCCCACTGTGAGACCAGGACTCGTCGGGCCTCGGGTGCTCACTGTGGGGTGTGCCAGGGATTCCTGGGGCACACAAACTGCAGATGACAGGCTAGCCAGTGCTCCTCCCCAAGTGGCTGAGGACTGTGCCACTCCCAAGTGCTCTCCACTTGCTTTTGCTTAGATCTGCAAATGGCTGAGCTCAGCCAGTAAGTGCCCCTGGGTGCTTCTCTTCTCCTAGATGAGAGGCTGTAGGCAGAATAAAGGCAGAGTGTGAGCCTCAGTCACGGGGTGTTGGGCCACATGGGGGTGTCTTCAGGGCTAGGATCCGCTCTGGGCTCTGGAAATGAGACAGCAGAGAGCAAACTGCAAACTCTGTACGAGGAGATGCGGTGCAGCTGCACGCAGTAGGCCTTGTGCTCATTGTCGCTTTTGTAGAAGTTGGAACTTCCAATGTGGCTGGGGGTCCTAGGTGGGCTGCACACTACTGAGGGTATAGGGTGAAGGGCTCTGGGGACATTGGATGCCGGCCTGGAGGAGGTGAATATCCAAGGCAGGGTAGGGCAGAGGCCAGGAGGTGAGATCTGGTGCCTCCTATACCTGCAGACTGTGCTGATGAGCAGAAAAAGACCAACAGGCTCCTGTGGGTCGGGAGCAGAAAGACTGATATGAGTATACGGGCAAAGATGGGTGACAATGAATCAGACAGTACAGCATATAGGGAGATTGCCTTGAACACAACTGGTCTAGGCTCTATCCCCAGCACCTCAGACAGTCCCCTAAGCATGTAATCTCTGAGCTTAGAAGCAGGAGTCAGCTCTGAGCATAGTTGGGAGTTGTCTGAAAAAACAATGAAAATTAAAATAGAAAAGATGGCTGATAATGAACTATGGACTGAAAGGGCAGTAACCAGGGTTAGGTATGAGCTAGAGACTGAAAGTAGTTTTAGGTGTGAGGGTGCAAGTGATTGAGGAATGATCCAGGGGTTTGGGCTGTAGACTCTGATGAACTCGGGAGGGCTGGTGACAATTCTCTCAGCAGAGAAGGTGAGTTTGGAAGTGGCTCAGTGGGATGGAAGCTTCATGCTCAGGTACTTCTGAGGGCCCAGGGGCAGAAGGGAATCAGTGTGACACATGCTGTCTCCCAGCCCTCCTGTCTTCTGTGTTGCAGGTGCTGCCCCACCTGGAGCTGGCCTGGGGGTGAGCCAGGGCCCCCCTGCCCCCGGGATGACCGCAGCTGGCCGGGCCAACCCCTATAGCATCGTGTCATCCGAAGAGGACGGGCTACATCTGGTCACCATGTCGGGAGCCAACGGCTTCGGAAACGGGAAGGTGCACACGAGGCGCAGGTGCCGGAACCGATTCGTCAAGAAGAACGGCCAATGCAACATCGAATTTGCCAACATGGACGAGAAGTCGCAGCGCTACCTGGCAGACATGTTCACCACCTGCGTGGACATCCGCTGGCGCTACATGCTGCTCATCTTCTCGCTGGCCTTCCTCGCCTCCTGGCTGCTCTTCGGTGTCATCTTCTGGGTCATCGCCGTAGCCCATGGAGACCTGGAGCCGGCCGAGGGCCGAGCAGCTCGCACGCCCTGCGTCATGCATGTGCATGGCTTCATGGCAGCCTTCCTCTTCTCCATCGAGACACAGACCACCATCGGCTATGGGCTGCGCTGTGTGACGGAGGAGTGCCCAGTGGCCGTGTTCATGGTGGTGGCACAGTCTATCGTAGGCTGCATCATCGACTCCTTCATGATCGGGGCCATCATGGCCAAGATGGCTAGGCCCAAGAAGCGGGCCCAGACGCTTCTCTTTAGTCACAATGCCGTGGTGGCCCTGCGTGACGGCAAGCTCTGTCTCATGTGGCGTGTGGGGAACCTGCGCAAGAGCCACATCGTGGAAGCCCACGTGAGGGCCCAGCTCATCAAACCCCGAGTCACAGAGGAGGGAGAGTACATCCCCCTGGACCAGATCGACATCGACGTGGGCTTTGACAAGGGCCTGGACCGCATCTTCCTGGTGTCACCCATCACCATCCTACACGAGATCGACGAGGCCAGTCCGCTCTTCGGCATCAGCCGGCAGGACCTGGAGACGGACGACTTCGAGATTGTGGTCATCCTGGAGGGCATGGTGGAAGCCACAGCCATGACCACACAGGCCCGCAGTTCCTACCTGGCCAACGAGATCCTGTGGGGCCACCGCTTTGAGCCTGTGCTCTTTGAGGAGAAGAACCAGTACAAGATTGATTACTCCCACTTCCACAAGACCTATGAGGTGCCCTCCACGCCTCGCTGCAGCGCTAAGGACCTGGTGGAGAACAAGTTCCTGCTGCCCAGTGCCAACTCCTTCTGCTACGAGAATGAGCTGGCCTTCCTGAGCCGGGATGAGGAGGACGAGGTGGACGGAGACCAGGACGGCTGCAGCCCCCAGGCCAGGCATGACTTTGACAGACCTCAGGTGGGAGGTGGGGGCAGCAGCGCCCTGGATCAGAGGCCCTACAGGCGAGAGTCAGAAATCTGAGCCGCCCTTCACCCCTTAGCCAAGGTGCCAAGTCCGACACCCCCACCAGGGAGACGCCTTCGGACCAAGGGGGCCTGGGTTTGAGCTGAGTAGGCCTGGTCCCCCGACTCACGTGGACTCCGTAGCGTCTTAGATGTTTTAGGTTTCTTCACGATGGCTGCAGAAGCTGGATGGGAAAGAGTGTGGCCCTCTGCTTCGGCAGCGGGCACGGCTCAGGAATGGGGTGGTGGCCATGGGAATGGGGACAGCCCCAGGAGCCAGGGTCCATGACCTGAGCACAGAGTCTCAACCTGCTCAGAATGGAGTCCACGGTGACCGCCGCTGGGGGCAAAAGAGGCAGGTTGTGATGCCCCTGGCTGGTTTTTAATCTGGGGGTGGGAAACACCGGGTTTATGGCTTTCTCAACCTTAGCTTGAGTAAGACTGTTTACAAGTAATAATACTAATGATAATAATAACAATAATATAATAATTATGTGATTGAAAATTTTTTTAATTTGTGGGCAGGAGGGTGGGGGGAGGGCTATTAGAGTTCTATTGGTCTGCTGGGATTTAGGCAGCAGGATGGAAGCTCCAGAAGGTTCCCTGAGGCTGGTCTGGCTTCTCTGTGAAGGTGGTGCTTACCCATAGTTCTCTCTGCTCCTGGAGCAAATTTGGCTCTGTCAAAGCCATTGCGAGGGAACGGGGACCGGGAAAACACCAGATTGAGCTTTTTGGGGTTTGACTCTGTGCCTCAGTGTGCATCTCAGATGGCCACTGGATGCTTTTCTTCTCTTTCTTGGGCTTCCGAGACTCCTTTTACAGTGGCCACCAGGTAGGACAGGTAGGCAGGGCTGATCCTGGCAGTGAGTGGGGGTCCTGGCTCTGCAGAACTGGATGGCCCCTCTCCCCATGGGGCCCAGTATGAGTTGTGCCTTAGAGACCCCAGGGGTCCAGCTCCAGTTGTTTCTGTTTTTATGGAACTTGCCCATCTTTCACTAGGGAGGTCTAAAGAAGCCAGGCTGAGCTGGCACTCATACCTGCCCCCCAAGGACGCCAAACCTGAGCTATGTGGGGGTAGGGAGAGTCCAGGCAGGGCAGCGAGGCTCTGCCAGCTGCTTGGGTGCAAATAGATGTTTAGAGATATGGACCACCAGGAGTGTGACTACCAATGGTTGCCTGTGTCAGGCCCTTGAGTCACTTACTGTCACTGACGATGCCACTGTTGGCCTGTGAGCCAGCCCTAGACCTGGAGTTTTCTGGTCTGGTCTTGTTTTAGCAGAGGAAAAAGTGGAAGGGCCAGGCCTGCTAAGACCATTATCCTCAGGGGCCAGGCCCATCTGAAATCAAACATCATGAAGCCTGTCTGTCCAGGTTGTACAATCTGTGTCCCAAGACAGCTCACAGAAGAGAAAAACAGGCCCAAGTGGAGAACTGAGGCACGGTGGGTGGGGTGAGTGAGACAAGGCCTCTTTCTCCCTCTCACCCTTGTAGCAGCTGGAGATTTGGCTCCAATTTAGGGACCATGGGGATTTTGAGGGTTTCTTCCCCCTAGTCCCTTGGGGTCCCCCAGGCCTAGGCCCTGAAGTTGGTAGACTTCAGAAGGCCTGGACAGGCACAGGTGCCACCATAATTTCTGGCAAGATATTTTCCTCTCAGGCTATTCTGGAAGCAGGGGGTATCAACTCCTTCAGGCCCTAAGCCCACTGGCTTTCTGAGCCTTTGTTCTGGAGATCTGGGGGTATTGGTGAATCTGGGAGTGCTCACCCAACCCCAATATCCAGCTGAGATCATCAGGCTGAGCCCAGTCACTGGCAGCCTGGATAGGGGCCCATGGTCCCCTCGGCCCAGTGGCCAGAGACCCTCCCAGGGAGGTATCGGCCAGCCTTGCACACCCCTCCAGAGAGGAATCCGCAACCTCCAGGCTGCTAAGGCCTGGGCCAGCTCAGGGGCGTTGTGCTCCCCTTGGATGGATCAGGCTCAACACAGCAGGAAACAGCTCCATTAGCTCCACCTGACAAGGCCGAGGCCGTCTTTGACTGCTCCTCCCTGCTCCTCCCCTATGTTGTCTGTTCCTTATTCATCATTTATTTATTATTGCTCTTGCTAAAGACCAAAATAGTCTCCTCTTCAGTGCACTTGAACAGGAGGGCGGGTGGGAGGAGCCCTGTGTGCAGAGCAGGGTCTGGGCCCTGGGCGTGTGTGCAAGCTCGTGTGGGTCTGTGAAGGGTGGAGCGCAGCTAGTTCCTGCGGTGCAGCTCACTATGTCTGCCTGCACGGCAGGGCCCAGAGTGAGTGCTATGTGCGTGAGGTGGTGTGTGGCTTGTGAGCATTTGTGTGTAGAAAGCAATGGCCTGTGTATCAGGCAAGTGTGAGGACCAGCTGGCCCTGCCCTCAGGCTGGGCAGGAGATGCCTCATCGCCTATAAGAGGTGGCATGAGAGAAAGAGTCGGCTGAGGCATAGCCTCAGTTATCCAGCACTCCAGTGACACAGCAGAGGTGGGATCCTGACACATCATCCTTCACGCACTCTCTCAAGAAGCATGGGGTCTGGGTGCAAAATGGGTGTCAGCCCAGGAGGGTATGTGTGAGAGAAAGGTGAAGGCTTGACTTTGCCCTGTAAGTACACCATATAGAGGCACATTATAGGAACCATGCTGTCCAGATGTGTGCTGGTCAGATGTACGCAGTATAGATGTGTGCTGTCCAGATGTGTCCAAGACAGGTATATGCATTACAGCTGTGTGCTGTACAGATGTGCCATGTACAGATGTGCTCTGTGTAGTTGTGCTCTGTACAGATGTGTGCAACACAGGTACATGCTATTCAGAGGCTTGCTGTGCAGATGCATGCATTACAGATATGCATATGCCATCCCCATGTGTGTAGGTCTGATATGATGTCATATGTACAGGGGCTCCCTGTGTGATATACACATGACTGTAGGTACTTAGGTGCCCATAGGGAAGCCTCATCCAGTGGCTTGATTTATTGTGAACAGGCATGAGAGGCACAGGCCAATGAGGAAGGATGGGGCTCTTGAGAAACTGCTGCAGTCAAATCCCAGCCCTCTGATGCCAAGTGGTCATGTATGGAGTAGGTGCCAAGGAATAGCCTTGGTCTTGTGGGTGTTAAGTGATAGTTGTGCACGTGTGAGACACGCCAGGTGAGGTGGCCTCTGCAGGTGGGAGGCTGCATGTGTGAGTGCTATGTGGGTGTGGATGTGATTTCCATGATGGCTGGGCCAGGCTCCATGAGCAGGGCAGTGCCATCTGCAGGTGCTTGTCCATGGCACACTCAGTGACTACCCCCTCCTGTGTCCTGCTGGTGCTGTCCCACTAGGTCCCTATGTCCCGGGTCCTGGGGGGACCAGGGGCCTGACGGGAAGGAGGCTGGTGGGGACCTGCTCTTCTTAAGGTCAGAGAATGTCAAATCTATTTTAAGTGGTGAAACTGGAGAATTCTCATGTTATTTTCAATACATAGTGTTACCTAAAGACTTAGGCCATGAGACTAGACCACATTAAATGCATTTTGATCTCTTTGAGTGCTGCTGTGTGCTGACCTATGTTTGAAAACCCCACTCTGAGCACTGCATGCTGGTGGCCTGCACTCTACTCCATGTCCTGGTTTCTGAGGGAAGGACCCTCACAGCCACACAGCTGAGAGGGAGCGCAACACAGGCTCCGGCCAGCATCTCCTTTTAGACCTGTGGAACTGTACTCTCCTCCCACTCAACCACTGAGGATGATGGGACACCTTGGGAAAGGCTGACTGGCTGCTGTGAGCCTGGGCAGTGGCCTGCTCCTGGGGTCCACCTTTCCTTTCATCTGTCAAGATTGGCCTTCATGGGCTGGAGCTATAATACAACAGGTAAAGCGGTTGGTCTACACACAGCCAACTGGGCTTTGACCTCTGACATTCACACATAGTCCCCCATTCTTTTTCAGGGGATCCCTGAGCACTGCTGGGTATGGCCCCTAAACCACCACCAAGACTGGCCACATCTGTGGATATGTGCTAAGGATGGGAGCAACTGGCCCAGTACTTATGTAGAGAAGAAGCCAGGGGGGATTTGGGGACCCTGGATTCACAGAAGCTCTGGTGAGGGTGGAGGAGGCAGAAAGAGTTCCATGTAAGAGACATGAGTTTCTGGGATGTATGGTCTCTGTAAGGGGCCACAGGAGAGAATTTCAGACTTTGCCCAAACCATTTCTAAGAGCGGGCATCTGCCACTGCCTCATCATGTTCTTTCCATACTCACTCTCCCTGTCTTAAGGACTTTGCACACACTGTCCACTACTCGTAGCACTTTCCCCTCAGATCTGTTTCCATAGCCCCCAGTTCTGGATCATACTGGCTTCTTCCTCTATGAAATAAATCTAGTTTCAAATATGTTTTGAACCAGAACAGGAGATGTGGAGAGGGGACTTAATGCTGCATATTTATTGAATACTGCTCACTCAATGATTGAAGTACAGAGAATTGTGGGGTTCACCCTGGGAACAACACCAGGCATCTTGTTTTAGCGATTCCAATCACTGGCCCAAGGACAGTGGGAGGTTGTGATCCATGCTGTATTCTGAGCACCACCATTCTCAGCTGTGCTGGTGCCATCCTATTGAATGAAGGCACCCAGACACTTCTAGCACCTACACATTCACCTGCACATTCAGGGCTGGGCTTTCAGTTTTGTCCAATTGATGGAGAGCCCAGCAGGGTACTGGCCTGGACTCTATCTCTCCATCCAAAATATTCATCCTACAGGAGATTGGCCTCAGACTTCTGGGGAGAATCAGAGATAGCTTCTTTCTGAAGCCTGTGGTGGGTTCGAACCTACCTGCCCCCTTGCTTCTTGGCAGCAGTGAGAATTTAGCAGACTTTTGAACCTATCCTGAACCCCATGTAGGCCACCTCCCTGCCTGAAGCCCTCATTGACTTCCTAACACTGCAGACACGATCTGACCCGCTTTCATGGCCTCAAAGTCCTTCTCCTATCCCTGTGTCCCCATGCTCTGTTTCATAGACCCACTTCCCATGAGTGCCATAAGTACCAGTTTCTCCCTAACCCAGGACCTTTCCATGAGCTCTTTTTTGCCTCTGCTTGAATGCTTTCTCTTGGCTCTGCCTCCTCATTCTAACTCTCAGTATAGGCCTTCCTGGTTTACAGGTAAGAACTCTCTCAGAGGGTCAGAGCAGTGACGCATCGGTAAGACATTTGTCTTGCACGCGTCTGACCTAGGACAGACCACAGTTCGATCCCCTCAGAGCTCCATCTGGTCCCCCAAGCCAGGAGCGATTTCTGAATGTATAACCAGGAGTAGCCCCTGAGCATCACAAGGTGTGCACCCCGCAAAAAACATGAACTCTCTCAGGCAGATATTGTCACCAGTCCCCAGTGCAGGTGCCTGTAGCTGAGTAGGAGGCTGGAAGGTAGGTTCTTTTTTTTTTTTTTTTTTTTTTTTTGGTTTTTGGGCCACACCCATTTGACACTCAGGGTTACTCCTGGCTATGCACTCAGAAATCGCCCCTAGCTTGGGGGGACTATATGGGATGCCAGGGGATCGAACCGCTGTCCATCCTACGCTAGCGCTTGCAAGGCAGACACCTTACCTCTAGCGCCACCTTCCCGGCCCCGAAGGTAGGTTCTAACACTTCACTCTGGAAAGGCTTTGAGGGTCTCTTTAGCCTATCCCCCTACTTTTCATATGGACAGAACTCAGCAGCCACTCTGAGGGGAAAACAGCCTAGCCTGCTACAGGGACAGCTGACGGACACCTGAGGAGGAGGGCTGGTCCTGAGAGGGAGGATGGTAGCATGAAAGGCCCTGGGATCCCCCAACCCTTTCTTCTTCAATGCTCCTAAGAACATATAGAAGACTGACTCTCTCTCTCTCTCTCTCTTTCTCTCTCTCTCTCTCTCTCTCTCTCTCTCTCTCTCACACACACACACACACACACACACACACACACACACACAGCTGGACTGGCAAGTGCTGAATTATGGCCTTTGTCCCTCAAGCATTCATGACCAGCTATCCCAGGCCTCAGTTTCTCTCTATAAGAAATAAGATCTTCATTCATTTCTTTGACTGTCTGTGAGCCACAGGGCTCTGGGAGGAAATAAGACAGATCCAGCTGCTGCATCTAGGATTTCCAGGGACAAAGCTGCCACACAGACCTCTGACAGTGTCACCTAGAGGCAGGGACTGGCGGTTCTCTGCTTCTGATTCTGTGTGCAAGAAGGGAAGGTGGAGATTCTCCAGGGGTGGAGCAGAAGAGGAGCTGGAGCCAGCAGA
This sequence comes from Suncus etruscus, assembly GCF_024139225.1. Taxonomy (NCBI): domain Eukaryota; kingdom Metazoa; phylum Chordata; class Mammalia; order Eulipotyphla; family Soricidae; genus Suncus; species Suncus etruscus. Next base: position 98,903,407 of record NC_064854.1, read on the forward strand.
GCACCCAATCCTAGGTGTTTAGACTTGAGAGCATGGTGGGGTGTGCCTTGACTTAGAGGAGGGCTGAGTTCCCTGCCCCCAGCAGTCAGGTGTCTCCCACACGTGGGAGGCTCTGCGACTTCCATTCCTGGGTACAGCTATGGGCCATGAGCTGCTAGGGGACTTGTTTCTCCCCTGAGGGAATCTAGAAAGGCACTGCCAGTCATAGCGACAAACATTGAGTACGTGGAGATCCCGAGTTAGAGCCAGGGACAGATGGGGGTGCTGAGAGGAGGGGAGAAGAGCAGGAGGAAGCCAGTTGGAAACCCAGAATGAGTCTCTTAAAGAAGGGAGATTCCCCTGAAAAAAAATGAGAGGAGCAGTGTTTGCCTGATGTGTGTGGGCAGCTCTGAGTGTGTGTGTGTGTGGGGGGGGGGTGCAAAGGCCCTGTGGCAGATAGGAGTGGAGGAAGGACTGAAGAAAAGAGGAGAAAAGAGGAAGGGGTGGGGGGAGGCAGACTGGAGAGGGATGAGGAAGAGCACACAGGGCTCTGGCTGTGCTGGGCCTTCACTCCAACTCTGCCTCTCTCAGGCTTCCCAGAGCACTAGTATTTTTTTTTTTTTTTTTTTTGGTTTTTTGGGTTACACCCGGCAGTGCTCAGTGGTTACTTCTGGCTCTAACTCAGAAATTGCTTCTGGCAGGCTCGGGGGACCATATGGGATGCCAGGATTCTAACCACCATCCTTCTGCATGCAAGGCAAATGCCCTACCTCCATGCTATCTCTCTTGCCCCAGAGCACCAGTCTTAATTGTGGGACCTTCTGTTCCATTCTGTTCAGTGCCTGGGACCAAGATGGTGCTCAGGAAGCCTTTGGCTCCTCCTACAACATATAAAAGGGGACAGGAGAGAGAACTCAATGTGCTGAGCACAAGCTTTGCATGCAGAAGGCCTGAGTTCAATTTCTCGTTTCACATGGTTTTCTGAGCTTTATCATGGGGATCCCCAAACACAGAACTAGGGGTAACCCCTGAGCTCTGCTGAGGCTTCCCTGCAAAGAAAGCTATAGAAGAAGCATAGGGGTAAGAGGTGAGCAGGGATGTCCTTATCTGTGCAGGACGGATTGAGGCTGGGCCTCAGGGTCAGTCAGGAAGGGATACAGCATCCTAGAAACCTTCACTATTATCTGTGCCATGGTCTAGTACAGTGGATAGGACATTTATCTTGCATGCAGCTAGCATGGGTTCATTCTCCAGTTTCCCATATGGTTCCCTAAGCACTGCCAGGAATAATTCTTGAGTGCAGAGCCAGGAGTAAACCCTGAGCATAGCTGGGTGTGACCCCAAAACAAATAAACAAAAACCACATAGAAGAAACCCTCAACTCCTTAATATTCTGTATAAAACCCCACCTGGGGTGCAAAAGAAACACAGCCCAGGGAGCATTGATGCCAGTGACACAGAGGGGGATGCACTTGTAACATCCTCCTGCTGCTCTACTTTCCCCTGCTCAGAGCAGTTGTACAGTACCCTGCTAGGTCCCCAAGAAGCTGGAACTCGGGGTCAGAGACTTCAGTATTTGACAGATGCAGAAAGGGAGGTTAGAGGTCTGGAGTGGGCCCATCGTGCTCTGCTCTGCTGCTTAGGTCATGGCTCTACTCCTGATTTTGGACACCTCCTCTCTTTCCTTGAATTCAACTTAAGTCTAACACTCTGTCATACAAGATTTTTTTTTATAAGGAGCATACTCAGCAGGGCTTGGGGGCCACCAGGAAAGGAGTCAAGGGGACCATATGGTGTGGTGATTGAATTCAAGGCTTCATACTTGCTAAGTAGGTGCTCCCTAACCTGAGCACCTTCCAGGCCCTGCTCTGCCCTGTTTGAACACTAAGATTTACTTTGAACCTAACTGCATTTCTCTGTTGCTTTGCTTTCTCCTAATCTGGGCCACTCTTGCTGTCATTTGGACAATTACACCTGCTCCTCCAGAGAGGAGGAACCACCTCCTGGTCCAGAGCCACCTGGTCCTCTGGGCTTCTCTACCTGGCAACCTGTATAGCCCTAAACTTTGGGGTTTGTGGGGTCAGTTGGATCTGTTGGGGTCCTGCAGAGACGCTTCCCCAGGCAGAACTCAGTTGGATAAAAATGGCATGATATCAGTGACTTGGAGCCTAACTTCTTCCATTCAGAGTGACTCTGCCAATCCCAACCCTTCCATGAACCTGATTCCCCATAAATAAGTTGACTAGAAATGGACCACCACTATGTGGTGCAAAAGAAATTGCATTTTCAAAGTGAAGGATGAGGAGGACAGTCCCCGAGACCATCTCTGAGAGTCCTGGTAAGTCGCTTTCTTGCCTCTATCAGGGCTCAGCTTCTGCCTGTCATGACAGGCAAGCTACACACAACAGAGGGGAACCTCACATTGAAAGGGGTTCTCAGAGCCACGTTGCTTCCACGGTAGCAGGTGAGGTGGGAATTATCTAATGTCAAAGCAGAGGGAAAGATGTACTTAAACATGGAACATCATTCTGGCTGGAGCAACTGCAGGCTGAGTGGAGGGAGGTGCAAGGACCAGGAGAGAAACTATCCAAAAGAATGTCTCCTGTCTTTTGTTGTGGGGTGCCAGGGCTTGGTTTCATAGCAGAGCTGCTGGAATGCAGGTGGAACAGGACTTCAGGGCATCCTGCAAGGTAGCAGACATCCTATGGAGGTGTCAAACCTCTGCAGTTTATGTCTCTCTGCTCAAAGTGTGCCAATGGGCCTTCTCACAATGAGGAATCCCGTGTATTATGCTAAGATGCATAGTCCTCCTTCCTAGGACTTCTTTTACTTACCATTTTGGGTAGGAACCCAGAGAACGTACAGGACAAGGCATGGAAGGGCCACAAAGCAGAACTGAAGGTTTGAGACCAGAACTTTGCTTAGAGTAGGGTCCCTAATCCAGGCTCTGGAGTGATAAGAGTTGCCTCCGTTTGTACTACACAATGCCTGAGATAGCACTTACATCTGACAAAACTTGCATAACCCAGTCATTGATGAAGGTCATCTCCTGTCTATGTTGTCTCCTGTCCTGCTGAAGCTCATCCTCAGTGTCTCAGAACTCCAGAGAGAAAGATCTCAAGGGCCAATAGAAGGGACCAGAACCCAGAAAGAACATACAATAACACAGACAGGAACTGTTCTGCTTACTCCAACAACTTTTCTGTAAACTCACTGACAGAGTAGAGGCTGTTTGGAAGAGTGTTACAGATTCAGGACACACAGACAAAAATACATATGCACAGTAAAACACATAAATTTTCCAATCCTCACAAGGCACACATGTATTAAACAGGTACAAACACATGTACAATGGTACATGCAATATTATGTAGCAGTGAAGGAAGGATACTCCCTTGTGCCCGCAACAAAATGAAGCAATCGCACAGATGAAATGTTGAATTAAAAATAAGAGACCAGGGGTTGGAGAGATAGCATGGAGGTAAGGCATTTGCCTTGCATGCAGAAGGTCGGTGGTTGGAATCCCGGCATCCGATATGGTCTTCCGAGCCTGCCAGGAGTGATTTCTGAGCGTAGAGCCAGGAATAATTCCTGAGTGCTGCCAGGTGTGACCCCCAAAACAAGACAAAAAAATAAATGAGAGCCGATAGATACAAATGTTAGCATTTCCTGGGGAGGGGTGTGAAAAATAGGAGCTCCACAAATTTCTGATTGTTACAATAAAGCGTTTTGATTAGTGGCAAGTTAGTTGAGTTTTAGTGCTGATGGATGGACTGGTTTTGGCTCCTCTGTGTATCAGTTGGCCTGGACACACCTGAGATTTGATGGTCATCCAACCTCTCACCCATCCAACCTGGAATCAGTTTACTTAGACTCAAAAGGCTCCAGAAGTTTCCTCGTTCTGTCAAGACCCAGACAATAGAGGGAGGTATTCCTTGAAGTTCAACAGGATAAATCTTGAAGAGATGCATACAGTTATGGTGAAAGGATTCAGGATAATGGCTGCTGCTTCTGGAGACCTATGGCCCATGGCTAGGTATTGAGAGGCAGAGCAGGTGTCTGGGATTGGGTGGGAGAATTGGGCATTGGTGAAGGGGGGCAGTCCTGACATGTAGGTCTCAGGTCACAGGAGAACTGGTCTCCTGGCTGCAGTGTGGAGTCAATGACTAGCCTGTGGCTACCAGATCAGCAGTGAGAAGAAGGGGCTAGAGATGGGAGGTGGTTGTGGAGATGAGGAGTGCCTGGGATGGAGAAGGTTTCATATTCGTGATAGATGTGGTAGATGACAATTCAAGGTCCTAGATGCTCCTCCCAGAGATTCCAGAGCATGAACATGGGTATCCAGTTCTGTGACTTCTCAAACTTCTGCTTTGCCACAGAGATAGATGGTCTTTCTGTGCCCAATGGCTAGAGGCCCCTGGGAAAGCACTGGGAGTTCCCCAAGGTCAGGATATAGGGTTTCTTCTGCTCAGTGGAGAGGCCCTCCCCCCAGGCATGACCTGGAAGTGATTAAGGTGACCTACCCACCAACCACAGCTCTCACTCCTGCCCTGAAACCACCCAGAGAGTAAACAGGCCCCGGGTGTGACAGTTAGTGTGAGGGCAGTGGCTGCAGTGGGTAGGAGCAAGGAAGGCCTAGCAAAGGTGGATTTCTTTAGATCTCTTGCTGTGTGTGGAAAGCAGCCCAGATGGTGGCTTTTAGAGTAAAGTCAAGGCCCTGTGGGCCTTACAATATCACTCTTAGCATTATTTAGGGGCCATAGATTATCTAATATTTAGAGATATTTGAATCTTTATATATATAAAACATATATAAACAAGTCTTTTTTGTTTGTTTGTTTGTTTTTTGTTTTTGGGTCACAACCAGCAGTGCTCAGGGGTTACTCCTGGCTCTATGCTCAGAAATAGCTCCTGGCAGGCTCAGGGGACCATATGGGATGCCGGGATTCGAACCACCGACCTTCTGAATGCAAGAAACACCTTACCTCCATGCTATCTCTCTGGCCCCATATAAACATGTCTTAAAGCAGGAAAAGTATCTAAAACAGAAGTTTTCAGCCATTTTACACTGTGGACCAACACCAGTCTGTGGTTAAGAAGTACAGATTTAAGGACCTAAGAGATAGAACAGGGAATAAGGCACTTGCCTTGCATATATACAGATCACCCTAATTTAATCTCTGGCATCACACACATATGGTTAGTTTCCTGAGGCTACAGGTATGTTACCTGAGCACAGACCCAGGAATAAGCCCTGAGCACTGCCAGGTGTTGCTTCCTCTCTCCCCAAAATGCCCACATATATATCGGACAAAGCTCTGTCTGTTAAAGCTGACTTTCTTAGCATGTGCAGACCTTTCTTCTTGGTATGCCCAATCCCTTACTTCAGAATCAAAGCCTTTCATTAGTTCCATTTTATTTTAAATTTACAGATATATAGGGGCTATATAGATAGTATAGCATTTGGGTAGGGCATTTGCCTTGCATGTGGCCATCCAGCTTTGATGCCTGGTATCCCATATGGTCCCCCAAGTCCCACCAAGATAATCCCTGAGTACAGAGGAAGGTGTAAACCCTGACCAAAGATAGGTGTGTCCCTCCAAAACCAAAAGTATTTATAAGCAATAAATACATAAAGTTACAGTCATGTGTGTTTGCTGTGTGTTATTAAAATTAATTTTTTCTCCTACCCATCTGATGGTAATTTGTTTGTCTATCCCTAGAAGAACCTAGAGGTATGGGGGAGAATTGTTTCCCTGTGCCCTGACAGTTCAGTCAAGGGTTCTGGAGTGGGACCTGAGTTAGGAAGACCTCTCTGACTGAGTTTTGAGTAGTCCGGGTTATGAAAGAAGGAGAGCAGGTTTGAGCCTGAGGGATAGTGTCTCTGGACTGGCAACTTCTGACAAATGATCCACAACCTCCAGTCATCCCACTCCTAGGAACTATTCCAGACAAATGAAAACTCATTTCATACAAACACTTATAAGTAGACTTTGTTTTAACAGCTATATTTGTAATGGCTCAAACCAGAAGGTGATGAGCCAGAGCCTCAGGAGATATGGTAGACGACCATGAGGACTCGCTGAGAGCAAGCCTGAATGTTGAAACTCATGATGGCGTCTGTGAACAACCGGAAGCTGACTCCTGGCATTCTAGAGGGTCATTCTCAGGAAGGGAGAAGTATCGTGGTTGGGACCCTGAGGAGGAAGGGGCTGAACACAAAAATAGTGTGGACAGTTCTGTGGGAGTGAGGGAGACATCTGGGCCCAAACTGAGATGATTACTGAATTGGCAGTATTCTACGGTACAAGGATAGAAGGAAGTTAAGTACACCCGATAGAAAGAATTAGAAATAAGTCAAAGGGACTGGGAAGATAGCATGCTTTGCATGTGGGCCTGAGTTCAATCCCTGGCACCACAGGCCCCTCAAATATAGCACTCTGAGTGGTCCCAGGTACTGCTAGGTGTGGTTCAGAGACCCTTCATAAATAAATACAATTTAAAATGGTAATGGTAAACAATTGTAATTACCACAAACTTTGCTTAAACTTCTGGGTGCCTGGGTATCAGATCTGAGTGCTGAGCTGGGAGTCCTGAAGCAAGCATGAAAGCTTCAATAGTTATGGATTCAGAGCTGGAGGACCAGGAGGTCAAGAAGCTGGAAGAGAGTACAGCACACCTGGGGAGGGGGAGCTGAGCTGTAGGTGTAGGACAGATAAGGTGATGATGACCCCATCTATGTAGCACCCCCAGATCAGGATATGTTTTTTTCTCCTGACACTAATGGGGGATGCTTTAAGGGCAAAATGGATCGGGGGGGGGGGGGTAGGTAGAATTATAGTACACTGGGAAGACCATTTGCTTTGCGTCTGGCCTACCAGGGTTCAATCCCCAGCATCTCATATAGTCTCCTGAGCCTATCAGGAGTGATCCCTGAGTGCAGAGGCAGGAATAAGCCCTATGCTCCCCATAGCAAAAAGCATCCTGGGGACCTCAGCCAGGGCAATCAGACTTCAGGCTCTCTCTGCAGGGAGAAATCAGGGTACAGGGGGTCTCTGCCAGCCCCTTCCTGGTACACCATAATACCCCTGGGGACACCATAAATGGAAGAAAAAATTAACTTTTTGTCTGAGCCAGAAACCTTTTGCAAATGAGAGGCGTGATTAATTATAATCCTGGGGCCGTAGGTACAGGTGGTGGGGATAATAGCAAAATAATAGATCAGCGCTCTGCTGGATAGATTCACATGAAGACTACCAATGAGACTTGTTAGGGTGCCAGCACCCAGGGTGTGTGGCCAGGCCAAGAGCTTACATACTGCCTTTGTGTGTGCTGTCCCCCAACCCACTCCACCAACAGAGTGACTCATCCGCCATCTCAAGACCGCTCTCTGCCGAGCTCAGAAAAGTAGTCCCAGGAGGAATGGGTGTTCTGGGGGCGTAGCATTCCCTGAGGGAGGAGTGGGAGGAGCAGTTTCAGAAGGGGCGGGGCATTCGCAGGGCCAAACTCTGAGTCAAGTTGACACCTTGAATCAAACACATCACCAAATGCCACATTAAGCAAAGTGATGCACAAACAGAAAGGCAAATGGAGAGACAGAATGACTCATAGATATAACAGTTAGGTATTTAGATATTCAGATGGAGACCAACTTTTATAGATATCAAACATCATGTTTGATATCTATAAATGACTAACAGATTTTTACACACACAGAAAAATAAATCACAAACAGATACAAACAGCTACAGAAACAGAGCGAAAGACATTCAGCCTGACTGACAGCAGAGATATAATTGGGCAGACAAATAATGACACATTAACAGAGAACTATGCAGAAAGACAGATGGACAATACTTAAAGAGAAAGAATGTTGAGAACATAAGTATATGTAGATGGACAAATGTAGAGACAGGTACCCAGTAAGACAGGCAGAAGCACCAAATACATATTGCATAGGCCCTCCGGAGCTCAATGCAATGACAGAGTGAGAGCTAGACCCATCTGTCTGAGAGCGTGGGAGAGTCAGACAGAGAGGTGGGGATGTACGCAGGCAGGAAGGCAGGGGAATATAGAAAGACACATGGACAGAAAAGGAGACAGATAGATGGAAAGTCATATAACAAGGTAGAAAGATAGAGGCAGGTTGATTAATGGAGAGTGGAGGGCAGATCGGTGGATAACAGATAAAGAAGTAGAATGTAGACAGACAAGTGATTGATAGAAAATAAACTTCACAGATACAGAGGTAAATAAAGACAAACTACTTATACAGGTACTAATTAAGAAATAAAAAGTCAGATAAACAAGAGATTGCGTAGATATGCAAGTAGGCAAGAAAGAAAGGTAGATAGAAGAGTAGATAGATAGGTACTATACAACACAAATAGATTGACCCAAAACAAGAAAGATGTTTGGACAACAGGCTGTTAGACTCATAGCTATGTGAAAAAAGAAACTGACAGAGACAAGTGGAGAATAAAATAGACAGAAAGATGGCCAAATAGGCTTATTTGCAGAAAGATTGGCATATAGAGCAATGAGAAGACAAATAAATGAATGAGATGGAATAAAAGGCAGATAAAAACACACAGAAAGATGGGGGCTGGAGAGATAGCACAGTGGCAAGGTATTTGCCTTGCATGTGGCCAACACAGGATGGATTCCGTTTTGAATCCCGGCATCCCATATGGTCCCCCGAGTCTTCCAGGGGTGACTTCTGAATGCAGAGCCAGGAGTGGACCCTGAGCACCTCTGCGTATGACCCAAAAACCGAAAGAAAGAAAGAAAGAAAGAAAGAAAGAAAGAAAGAAAGAAAGAAAGAAAGAAAGAAAGAAAGAAAGAAAGAAAGAAAGAAAGAAAGAAAGAAAGAAAGAAAGAAAGAAAGAAAGAAAGAAAGAAAGACAGAAAGAAAGAAGAAAGAAAGAAGAAAGAAAGAAAGAAAGACAGAAAGAAAGAAGAAAGAAAGAAAGAAAGAAAGAAAGAAAGAAAGAAAGAAAGAAAGAAAGAAAGAAAGAAAGAAAGAAAGAAAGAAAGAAAGAAAGAAAGAAAGAAAGAAAGAAAGAAAGAAAGAAAGAAAGAAAGAAAGGCAAAGGGAAGGAAGGAAGGAAGGCAAAGGAAGGAAGGAAGAAAGGAAGGAAAGAAACACACAGAAAGTCAAAGTTATAGGAAGACATACAGATAAAAAATACATGGAAAATATATTGTTAACAGACAAACTATTTGAATAAAAGTTAGATTGTCATGATAAAAAGATAGGACTGGAGAGAATAGCACAGGCTTCAAAGCACCTGCTTTGCATGAATTCGATCATAATTCAATCCTCAACACCATATATAATCCCTTAAACACTACCAGGAGTGATCTGTGAGCACAGAGCAGGAGTAAGCCCTGACCTCCACTGGGTGTGCTCCCCAAAACAGGCAAAAAGTAAAAGGAAAGAAAAGTAGACAGAGAACAAGATAGATGAATAATGAAAGATGGATTGAGAGAAAAAGACAAACAGGCCAATAGCTGTTCTTCAGCTGTAATAAGACAAGCCCATCCTGATTCCTCCTGTGTTCTCCTATATTCTAACTCCATGCCTGCACAACTGAGTACAGCTCATTTCTTCTTTCCACCAAATGATCAGTTTGCACCTAGTAGGTCCAATCCTATACTCTACTTCACATGCTCTGTCAGGAGCCAGTTATTGCTGACTTCATTTCTGCAGAACTCTTTTCTGAAATAGATCTGGGACCAGCAGGGGTGAAAAGGGAAAGGTTGGTGTAGTCAGGAGTTTCTGGGCACAAGACTTAGAACTCAAAGCAAAGAACTGGAAAAAAAAATGGGTATGTACATGCATATAAAATAAGATATATTTTGTTCTGTTTTTTTTTGTTTGTTTGTTTGGGCTTTCTCAGCAGTGCTTGAGGCTTTCAGGGCTACATGTACTTCTGGGGAACAAACCCAGGCCATGCACATGCCAGGAATATACTCCAATCCTTTGAGCTAGTATTTCCCCAGCCTAATAAAGAAGATTTTTGAAGTTCTGATTATAATTATATGGTGTGTTATATGGGGAAGTTTTGGGGGATTACAGAAGTTATACCTTAAGCCTGGTGAGAGGAAGCATGGCATATGAATTAAAGACTCATTTTTCGTATCTTAATTAAAAATGAACAAAATACAGAAAATGCTAAAATTTTTGGTGGTGCACATCCAGTGATGCTCAGGGCTTACTCCTGCTCTGTATTTAGTAATCACTCCTAATGGACTTCTGGGATTTTATGGGGTGCTAGGGATTGAACCCAGATTAGTGAGTTGCATGCAAGGCAAGCAACCTCACCACTCTAGCCTCTAACTTCAAATTAACATTTCTGAGTGTTATGACTTATCCCTAAGATATATTTATCAAGCAAAACTTTTAGTAGCGATTGTCTAGTCCCTTAACATCTATCTCTTAAAAACTGTTGAGTGGTCTTTGGATTAAAAAAGAAGAAAGGAACCGGAGAGATAGCATGGAGGTAAGGCATTTGCCTTTCATGAAGAATGGTGGTTCGAATCTCGGCATCCCATATGGTACCCCGTGCCTGCCAGGGGCGATTTCTGAGCATAGAGCCAGGAGTAACCCCTGAGCGCTGCTGGGTGTGACCCCCCCAAAAAAAAATCAAGGGAAAAAGAAAAGAAGAAAAAGCTACTTTCCTAATTTTATGCTAATGGTGTCTAGAGATGAGCCTATTCTTATAGGCTTATAGAGCCAGGAGTAAACCCTGAGCGCTGCCAGGTATGACCCCCCCCCAAAAAAAAAAAAAAAACATGTCACAAAGGAAGTCCCAAATCTCCAGTGTCAATGGTGTTAGTACATAAAAGTTCTCACCAGACATAATACTTGCTTTTGGCTAATTAGAAGACAGTAGAACTGCCAATTGTTCTATGTGACAGCACACATTATTTCAAGTATTCATCATTACCTGAAACCTAAATGCATAACTTCCGGTTAAAGTTACTCAGGGGTAGAAACTTCCTGAACTGGTAGACTAACAGCCAATAAGCAAAGCTCCCTGCTATAGTACCACAAATCAACTACAGATTACAGGCAAAGTCTCCTTAGTTCAAGCCTGGCAAGAAATGCAGGTTTCTTCCTTGTGCTTGATGTTGGGTGACCAGAGTCCAGAACTGGGAGTGCTAAGATTGAATGGTAAAGGACAATTGCATGGTTCATTCCAGTCACCCAGTTACCATTGCTGTTAGGGTACTGAGTCGGCTCCACAACATTCATTCCAGATGGCGGTGAAAGAATGTCCTGATGTTGAAAACTGAGCTCTAGGACCCAAGATATGGAAGCAAACCAGCAAGGAAGCAGAGAGCTCTCCCTCTGGGCTGCCTCCCTCACAACTTCCCACTCTACCTCACAGTTACCCTGTGATCATGAGTGATTTTTTTTTTTTTTTTTTTGGTTTTTGGGTCACACCTGGCAGTGCTCAGGGGTTATTCCTGGCTCCAGGCTCAGAAATTGCTCCTGGCAGGCACAGGGGACCATATGGGGCGCCAGGATTCGAACCGATGACCTCCTGCATGAAAGGCAAACGCCTTACCTCCATGCTATCTCTCCGGCCCCGATCATGAGTGATTTTGAATCAAATCATCACCCCTCTTACCTCCTCAGACATGGCCATAGAAGCAAAACAAAATTCCAAACCCATAGTCAGAGCACTACCTGTCGGAAAACAAAACAAAACAAAACAAAACAAAAAAACTAATTAGATGCATTAGCAAGAAAATTCTGTAGACAATTCTATAAAAAATTTGATGAAACCCCTTAAAAGAAAAAATAAAGCCTGCAAGGGCTGGGGAGAGAGATCAAAGGACTGGAGTACATGCCTTGGATGTGCTAGGCCCTAAGCCTAATATTCAACATTACTTTTTGTCCCTCACGCCACCCCTTCAAGCACAACGAGGCAAAACCCTGGTGATACCCAAACTCTTCTTAACTGGAAAAGCACTGCCGGTCCAGCCCATGCCTGAGATATCAGGCCTGACACTTATCAGGCTGAGTGTCATCAGGAGAGGTCCCAAGGCCCTCTGAGCACACCCCATCACTACAAAAGGAAAATGATGTCTCCAGAGGGCAAACTTAAAGACCCAGTATTAAAGGAGGTGACAGACAAAACTGAGAACAATCAAAATAGAACAAATTTAGAGACTCTCAAATCCAAAAGAGCAGGTTCAAGATATTGAAGAACTACAAGAGCACAGAACATTTTTAACACCCAAAAACAATCAAACAACCTGAAACTAAATTAAAATTTTTTAAGCAGAGAAGCTTTCTAGTACTCATTCGTAGAATAAAATTCACTTAAACATGGAAAATATTACAACTAGACAGTCTGGCTGAAGAATATCAGAAATGGAAGACAAAAAAAAATGCAGCAATGACCTATAATTTAGGAAAGGAACACAATTTAGGAATGATTTGGAGAACCCATGAGAAATTCCATTAGAAGGATACATATCACAATAATGAGAATTGCACAGGTAAGAAGAGTAAGAAAGGAGAAGAGATCAAAACAATACTAACTAGTGAGAATTCTATAAACTTAAGGAAAAACTAATCAGAGATATCCAGGAAGCTGTAAGAAGACCTAAATTGGTGAATCCCAAACAACCTACATCAAGATCCATCGATGTTAGAAGTATCAAAATTTAACAGTTTTTGCTTTTTTGGATTGGGATCACACCCAGTGGTGCTCAGAGATTACTCCCAACTCAGCACTTTTGGTGGGGTGCAGGGAATTAAATGAGATGCAGGGGATTGAATCTGGTTGACCATGTGCCCTGCTCACTGTACTATCTCTCTATCCCCACTGTACTACAATATATATACATACATATATGTGTTATGTATTATATATACATAATTTTTCCATATCATCACTAGTTTCTCTTAAGTAAATAGAACTAAGATTCGTGGGTTCATGGGCTGGAGAAATAGTACAGTGGGTAGGACACTTGCCTTGCACTCAGCCCACCTGAGTTCAATCCCCAACATCCCATATGGTCCCCCAAGCCTACTTGAAGTGATTCCTAAGTGTAGAACCAGGAGTAACTCCTGAGCATCACTTTTGGTTTTGGCATTTTACCCCAAAACTAATCATCTTCTCCCCAAAAATATCTGGGCTCAAGTATGTATGAAATAGAAGGTAATCAATTTACACATATTGCCTATCTTCCAGAAATGTCACATTAATAAACTTCAGCTACTGTGGAAAATAACTATTCTTTTTTAAAAATTGAAGGCTCCCAGGGAAAAGGTAGTAAGCAAAATCACCTCTATTAGATTTTCATCAGACTGCCCAGCAGGAATCCTTCAGACAAGAAATGGAGGGAATAAGCTTCCATTACTAAAAGGTAAAAATCTTGATCAGTCAAGAATGCTTTTCCCTGAAAAAAATAATCATTTGAATGTTATGCTATGGAGAAATAAAAATTCTTTTTTTGCTACTAAAAAAAAAAGAGAGAGAGAAAAAAAACTCACTAATAGAATTTATCACCACCAGACCTGCTCTCTAAGAACATTGAAAGGAGATCTTTAGGGGCCGGAGCGGTGGTGCAAGGGGTAAGGTGTCTGCCTTACCCACGCTAGCCTAGGACAGACCACGGTTTGACCCCCCGGCGTCCCATATGGTCCCCCAAGCCAGGAGCGACTTCTGAGGGCATAGCCAGGAGTAACCTCTGAGTGGTTTTCCCTGAGGGAAAAAAACACTACTTGCTTATGAATTGAAAGGATAAACTTCATGAAAATGGTCAGAGAGAGAAAAAGAGAGAGCATGTTCTGACTGCATGTTTTACGTGCAGGAGGCCTGAGTTAAGTTCTCAACACCTCATGGTCTCCCAAGCACTACCAGGAATGACCAGAGCATAGAGTCAATAGTATTCCCCTGAATGGGATCACCACTGGTTGTTGCCTAAAACACATAAAAAAAAAAAACAGCTAAAAATAAAATAAAATAGGGCCAGAGAGATAGTACGAAGGTTTAGGCCCTTGCCCTGCTGTTGTCTGGCTCTGTTTTGATCTCTGGTACCACATACAGTTCCCTAAAGTACCTCCAAGAATGATTCCTGTGTATAGAGCCAGGAGTAAACCTTGAGCACTGCCAGATAGTTTGGGGCCCAAAACAGAAAAGGAAAAAGAGAGACAGGGAGGGAGAGAGGGAGGACAGGAAGTAGAGAAAGAAAGAAAGAAAGAAAGAAAGAAAGAAAGAAAGAAAGAAAGAAAGAAAGAAAGAAAGAAAGAAAGAAAGAAAGAAAGAAAGGAAGGAAGGAAGGAAGGAAGGAAGGAAGGAAGGAAGGAAGGAAGGAAGGAAGGAAGGAAGGAAGGAAGGAAGGAAGGAAGGAAGGAAGGAAGGAAGGAAGGAAGGAAGGAAGGAAGGAAGGAAGGAAGGAAGGAAGGAAGGAAGAAAAAGAAAGAAAGAAAGAAAGAGAAAGAAAGAAAGAAAGAAAGAAAGAAAGAAAGAAAGAAAGAAAGAAAGAAAGAAAGAAAGAAAGAAAGAAAGAAAGAAAGAAAGAAAGAAAGAAAGAAAGAAAGAAAGAAAGAAAGAAAGAAAGAAAGAAAGAAAGAAAGAAAGAAAGAAAGAAAGAAAGAAAGAAAGAAAGAAAGAAAGAAAGAAAGAAAGAAGAAAAAGAAAGAAAGAAATTGCTTTTGGGGGCTACACTGATGACACTCAGGGGTTAATACTAGCTATGCGCTCAGAAATTGCTCCTGGCTTGGGGGACCATATGGGACGCAGGGAGATCTAACCTCTGTCCATCCTAGGTTAGCACATGCAAGGCAAATACCCTACCACTTGTGCCACCACTTTGGCCCCAAGAAAAGGACCATATTACCATATTATTTAAAGCCATCTGGATTCAGCACAATCCCTATTAGAATAAATGAAGGCATCACATTTCTTGCCTTAAAACTATATTAGAAAGCATTAGCAGCCCCCCCCCCAAAGTCTCGCACTGAAACAATGTAATAAAGAGCCCATAAATAAACATATGTCTATGGACATTTAATCTGCAATGAAAAAGCCATGGTTAAAGGAAAGTCCCAACAATTCATAGTGTTGGGAATCTGGATAGCCACATGCCAAAACAGGAAAGGGGAAAATAGAAAAAAGTACAGAGATTAAGATGCTTATCTTGCATGAATCTAACCCTGGCTCAATCCCTGCTTCTGCATGATCCTTCAGGTATTGTTGGTGGTTCCCGAACCACAGTCTCAATTGTATAAGAATCCCTGAGAAATGCCTCTGGCCCTGCTTGGAAAATCCCTCCTTACCCCCAAACACATCCAATTATGAACCTAGATCACTATTTATCACCAAAATTCATCTCAAATATATTAAAAACTTAGATATTAGATCCAAAGCCACAAAATACAGAGGCAAAAATAACTGATAAACTCTATGACTTCAACGTGATATATATACATATATATATATATATATATATATATATATATATATATAAAAATGTGTTATTAGGGAATTTATTTTGTTGTGTAAAGCTTTTTAATTTGCTGTCATTCCATACATTTATTCTTGTGTTTATTTCCCTTGCCACTGGAGTTGAGTCTTTAAATATATATAAATATTTATATTATATATAAGTATATAATATAAACACATAAATATTAAATATAATATAATATAAATATATATTATATAATAATGAATATATAATATGAATAAACATAAATAATAAACAAATATATATAATATTTATATTATATTATATTATGTTATTATATATTAATACAATATATATTTAAAGACTCAACTCCAATGGCAAGGGAAATAAACGCAAGAATAAATATGTGGAATGACAGCAAATTAAAAGGTTTTACACAACAAGATCAATTCCCTAATAACACATAAAAACAACATCATTCAGCCTAGAAGAAATAAAAGACCCAAGCATACATAAAGCACTCACACACCTCAACAACAAAAAGAAAGCAATTCAATCCAAAAAATAGGCAAAGATACTAAATAGACATGTCTCCAAAGAAGACATACATATGGTCTACAGACCTATGGGCGGGGGGGGGGGGGAAGGGGGGGGAAGCTCAACATCACTAGGGATAGGCAAACCAAAGTCAAAATAGGATGTATGTAACCTCATATACAGCAGCGTGGTCAAAACCTTCTTGTCAAGATTGAAACGGGAAGGAACTCTGGGACACTGTTGATGAAGATGTCAATTATGGAAAATAATAGAGAATCCTGTTTAAAAAAATGGAAGTTCTGTACAAGCCAACAATACTACTCTCAGGTGTATATCAAAAGGGCATGAAAACTCAAAAGGATGGCTGCAACTTTATGCTTATTGAAACTACCGTATTTTCCGGCGTATAAGACGATTTTTGAAACAACAAAAAAAAGTCAACCAAAAATCGGGGGTCGTCTTATAGGCCGAGTATATCCCAAAAAATGTTTCAATATGCCGCTAAACGAAAATTGTCTGAATATTGCCACAAAACGAATTTTCCAACTGGATCCTGCTCCAATCACTGCAAGGCTGCTCGGACGCCTCTCTAACTCAGCCAATCCAAGCAGGCTTTTGATGCATGCAAATTAGACAATGTTCTGGACACGAATCTACACTGTCAAAAGCCTGCTCAGATTGGCCAGAGTCAGAGAGGAAGTCTATTACAGCATAACCTTTGAACCTTTGCTTGTGATTGGCTCACTGTGGTACATGAGCACAGGAACACATGCAGCACATGCAGCACAGGAACGTTCTGTCTGATACAGCGAATATAGGCCTAAACCTATGTTTTAACTGCAAAATTAGGAGATCGTCTTATACGCCCAGTTGTCTTATATGCAGAAAAATTTGGTAGTCACAATGTCCAAGAAAAAAAACATCTTTTTTAAATTAAATTTAATTATTTTTATTTTTATTTTGATCATAATGGCTTACATATCTTTCACAGTAGTATTTTAGGTACATATTAACATTGAATCAGGGCAATACCCATCACCAAATTTGTCCTCCCCCATCCCAGTTCCCTTTCTACAACTCATATACCCCACCATCCCCCCTCCCCCCCCCCCTCCGGGGCTGCTAGAGTAAGTGGTCCCCTCTTTGTCTGGCTTACTATTAGTGATCATATATCTGTTTGGTCCTGGTACCCTCCCTTGTTTCCCCCTCTATTTAAGAGGCAGAACTAGATAAATCAGTTATGTGGTTTTGTTTGAAGGAAAGAAAAGCAATAGATTGTGGTACAAAATAAGAAAAAAATAAAAAAATTAAAAAAAGAAGTCAAATATGCTGAAAATGGGCGGAGTCCTTCTAGAGGCTCTCAACCTCAGTTTGAGAGAGGATGTGAAAAAGATAATTGAAACACCACAACAATACAGAAAGAAATATCAAATTAGGGCCCGGAGAGATAGCACAGCGGCGTTTGCCTTGCAAGCAGCCGATCCAGGACCAAAGGTGGTTGGTTCGAATCCCGGTGTCCCATATGGTCCCCCGTGCCTGCCAGGAGCTATTTCTAAGCAGACAGCCAGGAGTAACCCCTGAGCACCACTGGGTGTGGCCCAAAAACCAAAAAAAAAAAAAAAAAAAAAAAAAAAGTATACTGTCATGGGATTAATTATAGATCACTTACTCTCCCCTCAGTGCTTTCGTACTGTATGGAAGACTTCTGCTTCGTCTTGGATGGTAAAATCAGACTTCTGTATCTAGAGATCTTGGTGACTGTGCAGCTCAAGGAATGGAGCTTATGATGAAGTCTTTCTTTGTGGTTCTAGCAATTCTGCTTCTTCATTGTCATTTTAATCCATCTTTTGTAGTTGGTGGTCTTGGTCATTATGTTGCTCCTAGGATGGAGCCTGGGATAAAGTCTTTTGTTATGTTTCCGGAAGACCCATTCAGTTGCGGTTGTCTCAGTCAGACCTCTGGAATTGGAGATCTTGTTTGTTGAACAAATTGTAGATCAAAAGCTAGGCTAGAGCTTTTTGTTGCTGTTGTTGTTGTTGGTCCCTGGATGTGTACTGTCCAGTTCTGGTTGTAATAACCAGTCATCTGTATATAGTGATCTTGGCTTTTGCACAGATCAAAGGGTGACATGTTTCCTGATTTTGTCTTATTGTTGGCTGATGAGGAAGGACAACTTGCTCTTAGATCAAATTGTTCCCATTTCCTCGTTGTCAGGTTATCAATTTAGAACTGGCACATGTTGGCCTCAAAGCAGCATTATGAATGCCCTGGAGGGGATTTGGCTCCTGGAGCTGTTATGGAGAACTCTGTCGTTTCTATATCTGGGATTCAGGAGTCAAGGCTGGATGGTCGGTGTCTAGTTCCCTAGATTCTAAGTTGTTTCCACATGACATACGTTCAGGGTGGGAGATGTCCCTCTATTGTAAATAAGTATGAGTTCTTATCCCTAGTAGATAAAAGCTTGTTTTTACATATAAAATTTCCCCTTTGTTTACTATGTCTTTTCAGGAAGAAGTGGTGCTACATTATATTGCATTTGGGGGTGGAGAGAGAAGAAAACAGACACCCGACAAAAACTTATATATGGGTGGATTTGGGGTGGAGAGAGAAGAAAACAGACACCCTACAAAAACTTATATATGCTCACGCATATCTAGGAGAGAGTCTTTCATTATGTTCCAGAAGATCTGCTCACACATATCTAAAGAAAAAAAAAAAGTTTATCTTTTATAAAAAAAAAAGATTAAATAAAAGACATAATTAACGGAATAAAGTGGGGCCGGGAGAGATAGCATGGAGACAAGGCGTCTGTCCTTTCTACAGAAGGATGGTGGCTCAGATCCCGGCATCCCATATGGTCCCCCATGCCAACAGGGGCAAACTCTGAGCATAGAGCCAGGAGCACCCTCCAAGTGCCGCCAGGAGTGACCCAAAAGAAACAAAAACAAATCAAATCAAATAACAAAAATGAAAACAAAACAAAATAAAACAAAAAAATGAACAAGATAAAGAAAAAAAATAAAAAGGGAAAAAGTGATGCAGGAGATTACTTTACATTTGGGGAGAAACAGGATAAGAGGTAGTGTTATATAGGTCAATACCAGGGGTCTCAAACTCAATTTACCTGGGGGCTGCAGGAGGCAAAGTCGGGGTGAGGCAGGGCCGCATAAGGGATTACACAAAAAAAAGTCCTCAAACATCATTATTAGCAGTTTTAATTATTTCTTCTGAACATGAATAGAACATTGAGTGAAGACCATGAACAGTTCTTCTGAACATGGCATCTTTTGCCTATTCCTTGCTGCCAGAGACTTGACAGCACTTCTTCTCACAAATCTGAACTACATTTGGCTTTAGAGAGGAAGCAGTTGAGACCCTCAGTATGGCTTAAAGATGATCATCATTAAGTCTAGACCTGTACTTTGATTTATTGAAGTTCAATGTGGAGAATAACTTTTCACACAAATATGTGCTCCCAAAAAGGCACATGGTGCACTTGAACATTCGGGAAAGCTCAGGGAAGCTGGGGGGCAATTCTTTCCAAAATTGCCCATGCATGTCTGCTTTTCCACTAATCTCCCTGAACTTGGCTTTGAGATCAGAGTTGCATTGCAGGTCAATGAGCTCCATTGGGAGCACAGGAGGGGCATCTTGCACATCAAAGAAAAAGGGGTCCACAAAAATTTGGAAAGTGGCTCTGTGCTTTTTAAAGTCTGCAAATCTGTGATCAAATTCCTTCTCTAGTCTTAAAAATAGCATAACATATTTCTTACCACTGAATGGTATGCCTGCATCCACAAGTTCCTTGCATGCTGGGAAATGGCAAAGGTTTGTCTGAGAGAGCTGGGATTTCTATAACACAAGTTTTGTGGAGAATGCTCTGACGTTGTCATAGGCAGCACTGATAAGCTGACCCGGGCCTTGTAACATCTTGTTTAGTACATTCAGCTTATGTGTGATGTCAACAAGAAAAGCTAAGTCCATGAGCCATTTGTGATCACTCAACTCAGAAACAGCATTCCCATCCTTCTCCATGAAGGCTTCACTTCTCTCAACTCAAAAAATCTTTTCAGGACATTTCCCTGCTGAGCCAATGTACCTTGGTGAAATAGAGCACATCTTCGTAACCTGACTCCATTTCCTCTAAAAAAAAAAAAAAAAAAAAAAAAGCATGGAACCTCCTGTGCTTTAAGCCACTGGATCTGATTTGGTTGATGCATTTTACAACAATAGACATCACATTGTCACACGGCAGGCATTTACTGCAAAGGGCCTGAGATTGGATAATGCAGTGAAGAGCGATGGCCTTCTCTATACCCTCCTCTTCAAGTTTTTTTTTTGAACAAGTGCCACCAGTCCATTTTTCCTCCCTGTCATCAATGGCACTCCATCGGTTATTATTCCAACAAACCTCTTCCATGGCAAACCTGCATTCTCAATGGCATCACACAGATGCCGAAATATCTCATTAGCAGTGATCTGGCCATGCATTGGAATTATTGTGAGCAGTTCCTCTGTCAATTTAAAATTGCAATCAACACCACGGACATAAATTGTGAGCTGCGCGGTGTCTGTTATATCTGCTCTTCAAGAGCAACTGAGTATGCATCAAAACATTTGACTTTCTACACAGTTGATGATAAATGTCACTTGACATGTCAGAAATGTGCTCTGCCACAGTGTTGGCAAAAAGGCTGATTTTGCTAAACTGACCTTTCTTTTCCAGACAGATAATACTTGCATTATAACATATAATGTATGTAACATGCATTTTTTTTTAACAAACTCTCCTTCTGTGAATGGTTTCCCTGCCTTAGCAATCATCTCACTAACCATGTAACTAGCTTTGACTGATGCAACATTCTCTTTGGTTGCTTTCTTGAAGAAATCTTGTTGCCTCATTAGACATGCTTTAAGACTGGCAACCCGCTTGGCTCTCTCATTTCCTTAATATTTTGCACATTTCTCAGCATGTTTACTTGAATAATGGCGTTTCAAGTTGTATTCCTTGTGCACTGCAACTTTCTCTGAGCAAATAAGACATGTGGGGATGCCCCTGTGCTCAACAAAGAAATACTGCGTCTCCCACTTTTCCTGAAATTGTCTGTGCTCATCATCAATCTTTCTCTTCACTGCAGGCTTTGATAAAGTCATGATGAAGGGATGACAAAATTTAATTCTGTAATAAACTTCTCTCCCTTCTCTTCCTTAGACCTCCATTAATGCAAGGAACAGCAGGCAGGAGCAGTGGAAATGACGTCTGTGCTAGGCGCAAAGTATTTGGGATTATTCGCTTACTAAATATTCGCAATAAAAAATCACATTAGTAAGAAAAAATCGCAAAAATTGCATTAAACATTTGCATACCCCGAACGAAACTGCTCGGGGTATGCGAATGTTTAATGCAATTTTTTCTTACTAATGCGATTTTTATCGCGATTATTTGGTAAGCGAATAATTGTGAATACTGCAATATTTGAAGGCTGGCCTTGGGCCACAAAATGTTGTACGCAGGGCCGCAAACGGCCCACGGGCTGCGAGTTTGAGACCCCTGGTCTATACTTATGATGAAAGTATAGGCCTCCCCATTGTCTTTTGAGATTTCCTTGTGAGGTGTGGGGTCCAGGCAGGGAGGTCTTGGGTAGAGTTCTTGCAGTGGGGGTCCTTTGGAGCTAGTTCCGGTCCACATTAGGGAGAGGTGAATAGGAGGGCTACACTGCATGGGTCAGTTGGGGTGTTGGTTGTATTTTCTTGCCGGGAACGAGGTGAGAGTTTGAGTGGGTGTCTCTTCACTTGGGTAGTGGGTACTGGCTCGTTGGGATAGGAGGTCGGTCTTGATGCCTAATGAATTAAGCACTGAGGGTGAAGAGTTATAATGTGGTGGGGATATCAGGGATGAAGGGATAGTCGTATTTCTGGAGGAGGGAGAGTGACTAGTATATGGGAGGGGTTATATAGGGTATAGGTATGGGTTGTTTGTGGTTTAGGTTTGTCCTTTAAGGAGGATTCCTATCTCTGTGTGCTCCTCCCCACATATAAACATATAGAAGTTAGCTTAGGTGTATATTAATGTAGAGAGGTGAGGAGGGCAAGAGGTGCATTGAGTACAGAAAGATAGGTAAGTATAGTACTTGTAAAGAAAGGAAACTCATAAATCAACTTTTGGATATGTATAGGTTTCGTGTCTCGAGTACTGACCATTATGTTAGTGAATTCTATCTATATAGGTGTTTACTAAACTTTGCAGTATTGTCTTCAGCACCCTATATGTCAGCTTTCCTTTCCTATAGAGGAGGTAACCGTGTGGTTTTTTATTTGGCATAGATTAAATTGATAGTGAGGAGGAGAAGGTGGAAGAAGAGGGAGACAAGAAGAGAGAATAGGAAAAACAAAACAAAACAAACCAACAATCAAGCAACAACAACAGCAAAAATATGAAGTAATGAGAAGGGAGGGTATAAGAGCAAGTGCATGTTAGTTTGGTTGAACATGTTCGATGCTTAGGCCCTGTGGTAAAAATCTGTGAGTCACAGTTGTTGCTTCAGTGATCAGGCTGGTCATGTGCTTCAGGTCCTAAAAGAAGGCATAATCTAGAGATAAAGGGTATGTTAAAGAGTTTTAACCGGCCATTTTCATGATTCAAGCAGAGTATGGTGCCTCGTGTGACTGAGCACCGAGGTACCACCATAGGATTTTCACCCTTTATATCCAGGAACCTCTATGGACAGAAAAACCGAGAGGTTATTTTAAATGTGGTAAGGTTGAGGCATTCAAACATAATGTTTTGAGATGTTTCCATTGGACTCAGTAATTTCCCCTCTTAATCTTTACCTGTAATCCTGTATAAGATCCCAGTAAATTATTATGGGCCTTTGTAGTAAAACGATAATTACATACCTGTTCTCTCTACACTGCTGTTTCTGCTGTTGCTGGTTTCTTTATGATAAAATGTGTAGCCAGGATTTGTGTTGCTTCTTTTCCCTTTGTTTTGGGCTCTACTCCCCAGTGTATGGTGATTATTACAGTGTTTGAAATTTCTATCCTGTTACACCCTGTTATTTAATCGTGGGGTATTGGTTGTATATCTGGTGTATATTCTAGGTACTTCAGAATAGTTCTATCATTCTGTGTTTATCTTTCATCTTCTGACTTGCTTCGTTTAACATAATATGTTCTAGGTCCATCCACATTGCTGCAAAGTCCGTGATTGTATCATTTCTGACTGCCATGTATCCATTGTGTATAGATACCAAATCTTAATGATCCACTCATCTGTTGTTGGACATCGAGGTTGGTTCCAAGGCTTGGCTAGTATACTGCGATAAACAGTGGGGTGTACACATACTTTGGGATGAATGTCCTTCCGACTTGGGGGTACATACCTAGGAGAGGAATTGCTGGGTCAAATGGCAGCTCAATTCTGAGTTCCTTGAGCACTCTCTAGACTGTTCTCCATAGGTGTTGGACTAGGGGGCATTCCCACCAGCAGTGGATGAGAGTGCCTTTTATACTGCATCCCCGCCAACACAGATTGTTCCCATTATTTTGATGTGAGCCATTCTCACTGGTGTAAGGTGGTATCTCATTGTTGTCTTGATTTGGATTTCTCTAATGATGAGTGAAGGTGAGCATGTTTTCATGTGTTTGTTGGCCATCTTTCGGTCTTCCTCGGAGAAGTGTCTATTCATTTCATCTCCCCATTTTTCTATGGCTTTATTGGTTTTGGGGGACTCAGCTGAGTGCTTTGTATATTCTGATTATCAGCCCTTTATCTGATATGTTGAGTGCGAAAATTTTTTCCCATTCAGTTATCTGTCTTCTTGTTTTAAGTTGGGTTTCCTTCACCATGCAGAAGCTTCTTAGTTTGATGTAATCCCATTTCTTTATGTTTGATGCTAAAATCTTTGCCATTGGTGTTCCATCCTCAAAGACTTTTTTAATATATAGTTCTTTGAGTGTTCTGCCTAGTTTTTCCTCAATAACTTTATAAATTCTGATCTAATTTCAAGGTCTTTAATCCATTTTGAGTTGACTTTTGTATAAGGAGTGAGGTATGGGTCAATTTTCAGTTTCTTGCAGACGGTTTTCCAGTTTTGCCAACACCATTTGTTAAAGAGACTTTCTTTGTTTCATTTCAAGTTCTTGGCTCTATTGTCAAATATTAGTTGACTGTATATCTGGGAATTTATGTCTGGAAATTCTGTTCTAACCCACTGGTCTGAGGCTCTGTTTCTGTTCCAGTACCATGCTGTTTTGATCACTATGGCTTTATAGTATAGCTTCAGTTTAGGTAAAGAGATGCCACCCAGCTTCTTGTTTTTCAGTATCTGTTTGGCTATCCTGGGTCTTTTGTGGTTCCAGATGAATTTTATGATTGATTGTTCTAAGTCTTGAAAGAATGATGCCTGAATTTGGATGGGGATTGCATTGAATCTATATAGAAGTTTGGGTAGGATAGTCATTTTGATTATGTTGATTCTATCTACCCATGAGCATGGGGTGTTCTTCCATTTCCTTAGATCCTCTTCAATTTCTTTCTGAAGTGTTTTAAAATTTTCCTGGTATAGGTCCTTCACTTCCCTTGTAAGGTTGATTCCTAGGTACTTGATATTTTTGATACTATTTTAAATGGAATTGTATTTTTAATCTCTCTCTCCTCGGCTTCATTATTTGTATAAAGAAACGCTATTGTCTTTTGTGTATTGACTTTGTAGCCAGCCACTTTGCTGTAATGGTTAATTGTTTCTAGGAGCTTTACTGTGGACTCTTTAGGGTTTTCGATGTATATCATCATTTCATCTGCAAAAAGAGATAGTTTGAGTTCCTCTTTCCCAATTTGGATTCCTTTGATTCCCTTCTCTTGTCGGATTGCTATTGCAAGGACTTCTAAGATTATATTGAATAAGAGTGGAGAGAGTGGACAGCCTTGCCTAGTTCCTGATCTTAGTGGAAATTCTTCATTTTTCACCATTAAGGATAATGTTGGCTGTGGGCTTTTTATAGATTGCTGTAACTATCTTGAGGAAGGTTCCTTCTAACCCTATTTTGCTGAGTGTCTTCAACATGAAAGGGTGTTGGATTTTGTCAAATGCCTTCTCTGCATAGATTGATATGATCATGTGGTTTTTGTTTCTTGTTGTTGATGTGATGTATAATGTTGATTGATTTGCGTATGTTGAACCAACCTTGCATTCCTGGGATAAAACCCACTTGGTCATGGTGTATGATCTTTTTGATGAAGTGCTGGATTCGGTTTGCTAAGATTTTGTTGAGTATCTTTGCATCTATGTTTATTCGTGAGATTGGTCTGTAGTTTTATTTCTTGGTGGTGTCTTTGCCATCTTTGGGAATGAGTGTGATATTAGCCTCATAAAAGGAGTTGGGGAAGGATTCCTTTTTTTTTTTTTTTTTTTTGATGGTTTGGAAGAGCCTATGGAAAAGGGGTAGTAAATCTTCTCGGAATGTTTAATAGAATTCACCTGTAAATCCATCTGGGCCTGGACTTTTGTTCTTAGGGAGTTTCTTAATTACATCTTCAATTTCCTCTGAAGTGATTGGTCTGTTTAGGCTTTCTAGGTCTTCCTTTTCCAGTCTCGGAAGATGGTAATTTTCCAGGAATCTGTCGATTTCTACTGGGTTCTCTAGCCTAACTGAATATAGTTGTTCATAATATGATCTCATGATATGTTGTATTTCTTGGGGTTCTGTTGTAATCTCTCCCCTTTCATTTGTAATCCTACTGATTTGGATATTTTCCCTCTTTTTTTTGGTGAGTTTTGCCAGTGGTTTGTCTATCTTGTTTATTTTTTCGAAAAACCAACTCCTGGTCTCATTAATTTTTTGTATTGTTTTCTTAGTTTCTATGTTGTTTATTTCTGCTCTGGTTTTTATTATTTCTTGCCTTCTGGTTGTGGTTAGATTTCTTTCTTTTTTTTAAATTTTGGGGCCACACCCGGCGATGCTCTGGGGTTACTCCTGGCTGTCTGCTCAGAAATAGCTCCTGGCAGGCACGGTGGACCATATGGGACACCGGGATTTGAACCAACCACCTTTTGTCCTGGATCGGCTGCTTGCAAGGCAAACGCCGCTGTGCTATCTCTCCGGGCCCTTGTGGTTGGATGTCTTTGCTGCTGTTGTTCCAATTCCTTGAGATGATCCTTTAAACTGAAAAACAACATCTTAAGTGCTTGATAACTAGATTGATATTGCTAGATATCTAGATATATTTATCTCTATCAATACAATATTCCCCTCTCCTTTTCATTGTTGCAATAATTGGGTCCCACATACACCTGGCCTGTGGTGCTTATGTTTTTAGCTATGCTTCTCTATGGGTACCATGCTTATATATCCAGTTGCCATGCTTACACTCAGCCATGGTGCTCCCTGAGATCACACTCCTTACAGTTGTTATATGCTTGCATAATCAACAGAATCATTGGAACCGTGCTGAGCATACACAGCAGCAGTAGGAATAAAATCCTGGACATATGCTTGCAAGACAGGTGCTCTCTGTAACTGAGCTTCTCCCAAATCACACTTTAAATGATTCGTACTTGTGCTTCTGAAATTTTGATGAACATGTAGATGTCTGACTATTCCCAGAATTAGACGAGCAATCTATTACTGGCAACGTTATCAATCTTTCTAACTAGTTCAGGTGCACTTTGATTCATTGATCTTCCAAATGTCATTCTTTTTGAACAACACATGTATTTTCGTGAATGTATAATTTAGCAAGTAATGTGAATTTACTTCATTTAGCAATGTAAAAGAAAATGCTTCAATTTGGCAATCTCAGTATAATTAATTATGTATTATTATTTGTACTTTTTTAAATTTTTTTTGGTTTTTGGGCCACACCCAGCGTTGCTCAGGGCTTACTCCTGGCTGTCTGCTCAGAAATAGCTCCTGGCAGGCACGGGGGACCATATGGGACACCGGGATTTGAACCAACCACCTTTGGTCCTGGATCAGCTGCTTGCAAGGCAAACACCGCTGTGCTATCTCTCTGGGCCCTTATTTGTACTATTTAATAAAAATCCACTGAAATGTTCAAAACATTAAAGAAAATATTTTACTTAAGAGAAGGAAAATAAAGGGGGGAAAGGGCAGAGAAGCTCCTGGATTATGGGAGGAACTCCTTAAGCAGGATTTTCCAAATTTCGTCATTTTATTTTGACAGTCATAGTTGTGATGATCAGAGGCTTCTCCTAACCCTGGGTTACTTTGGTTACTTGGTACCACAAAGTTACTTGGGTACCACAACATTGTGCAGGCCTCACTTATGCAAACCATGTAGTCAGCCCTTTGAACTTTCTTTCTGTCCCTCATAAAATTAATTTTAAATGGATATTTTGTCATTTTCCCACAATGGCTTGAATGACTTAGCATTATCATCTGAGAATAGTAGAAAGTCAGTACTGGTAAGAGCAAAAGATTGTGTGTTGATTAAAGATGCTCTAGAACAATTGCCATTCAACCATTAGTGTGCACAGAAAAATTTGAGAATCATTGATCTAGATGATAAGACTTGGTTATAAGTACTTTTGCATGGACCTTTACATAAGAGATTTATATAAGTCCTCGGGTGTATAAAAGGATAAGGATTACTGTAAAAAGATCTGAAATTAGGAGTCAATGCCTTTGTACTGTAGGTAGGGCATTTGCCTTGCATGGCAGCCAACTTGGGTTTGATCCAAGGCATCCCATTTGGTACCTGAGCACTGCCAGGAAAAATTTCCATGTGTAAAATCAGGAGCAGACCCTGATCATCTCTGGGTGTGGCAAAAAGAAAAAAGAAAAGAAGATAAAAGAAAAGAAAGAGAAAGAGAAAAGAAAGAAAAAAAGACTGAAGGTAGGTTAATCAAGTGCTCAGAAACCAAAAGATAAAAATGTCAGTATATGCCACAGACCAAGCATCAGTCTAGTCACCAATGTTTTGCTGCCCTCTACTGGTTCTAGTTGAATCTTTTTGTTTGGAAATACCCCTGGTAAAAGATTCCAGGGTACAATTTTTAAGCAAGTTTTCCGGGAGGGCTTAGGAAAAGGAAGATCATATTAGTAGGGACCCTTTTCAATAACCCAGTTAACATTCATTGAGCCGTTGTCTGAATGTCCAAAAGACAAGGGAGTTATCGACCCCCCCACCCCAAATCTTAAATTTACCCGAAGACTCTAACTGGGTTTAGTCACATACATCAACCAGATAGTCTTAAAAACACATTTCATCTCATGAATGTCCAAGCGCAGACAAGGCAGACAAAACATAGCTTGTGGGAGTGTCTGGGGAACCAGTTCTGATAATATCTCTGTTCAACACTTTTCAACTGCCTTCCCCAGAAGCTCCACGTCCCTCCATTGAAGAGAGTGCCTGCTGAAAGACAGAGCAACTTTCCTTCAAGGCAGAACCACACCTTTGAGTTAGGCTTAATCTTCTAAATATCTTTTCTTTGGTCTTGTCCATGCAAGGCACACGTATTCTACTGCATCAACAACCAGACAGTGTGTGATCTTGGTCAAGAAGCACAGATAAAAATCATACTCACCAGTTTCTGAACCCGTGAGCACAATTTTCCCAGCACTCTCTCTTGGCTCTATGGAGTACACTCACTCATATGAAGTTGTCATCTCTGAGGGACGGTCCTCAGATCCATCACTCATCCTGCACCTAGCATTCCCTGGGATAGAGTGGCTGAAAAGCTAATCCTTGCATTCCTAGTATGAACTGGGATGCTTCCTTAAGCTGTCTGTTTCTTTTCAGCCCTAGTAGAGGGATAACAGATCTCACAGGGAAAAGTGGTATTCGCAATATCCATGGCCAGATGAGGAAATAATTTTATTAATATGTTATATTAATAAAGCAACCTGTGAAGCTGTATGTGCTTAGATATATGTAAATTAATCAGGGAGCTAATCTTTCATGCATTCATAAGTACAAAAATTCTTACTGCCTACCTAAAATTTGACATATTGAATAATCAGATTTAACATAAACATATTTTTTAAAACATTTCAGCTCAATGCATTACTTACCTCGACTCTTAGCTTGTTGAGAATGGTAACTAGCCCTGCTATCTACTCTAGTCACCTGTGTCTGCTCAGTAAACCCAAACCCACCATGCATGAGTACATACATCCCTTCTACATTGGCCATGCTTGTGTCCAGATTAGCAATGCCTACTGGGAGTTCTACTGCCTAGAATCCGACATTCAGCCTGATGGCCAGATGCCCAATGACAAGACTATTGGAGGGGAGGAGATGACTCCTTTAACACCTTCTTCAGTAAAACAGGCCCCAGCAAGCATGTGCCCAGGGCTGTTTGTAGTCCTGAAACCCATAGTCATTTATGAAGTTTGCACTGACATCTACCTCTACTAGCTGCTCTTCCACCCTGAGTAGTTCAGGCAAAGAAGATGCTGCCAATATCTATATCTGTAGGCACTACACTATTGGCAAGAAGATCATTGACCTTGTCTTGAACTGAATTTAGAAACTGGCTGACCACTACAGAGGTCTGCAGGGCTTTTTGGTGTTCTACAGATTTGGTGGGGGAACCAGTTCTGGGTTCAACTTCCTACAGTGGACCATCTCTCTGTTGATTATAGCAAGAAGTCCAAGCTCAAGTTCTCCATATACCCAGCTCCCAGGTTTCCTCTGCTGTGATTGAGCCCTACAACTCCATACTACCACCCACATTACTCTGAAGCATTTTGATTATGCCTTCATGTGGATAATAATGCCTTCTATGACATCTTTCATAGAAACCTTGATATTGAGCACCCAACCTACACTAGCCTGAACTGCCTTATTAGCCAGACTGTGTCCTCCATCACTTTCACTCTGATTTGACGAGACCCTGAATGTCAATCTGGCAGACCAAACTGGTACCCTATTCCCAAATTCATTTCCCTCTGACCACATGTGCTCCTGTCATCTCTGCTGAGAAAGCCTATCAAGAACAGCTCACTGCGGCAGAGATCACCAATGCAAGTTTTGAGCAAGCCAACCAGATGGTGAAGTGGGACTCTCTCCACGGTACATACATGGCTTGCTGCCTATTATACAGTGGTCATGTAGTTCTCAAAGATGCCAATGCTGCCATTGTCACCATCAAGACCGAACACAGCATCCAGTTTGTGATTGGTGCTCCATTGGCTTGAAAATTGATGTTAATTACCAACCTCCCACTGTGGTTCCTGGTGGAGACCTAACCAAAGTATAGCGAGCTGTGTGCATGCTAAGCAACACTGCAGCCATTGCTGAAGTGTGACTAACCTAGACCACAAGTTTGATCTGATGTATGCCAAGAATACCTATGTTTACTCGTATGTGGATGAGGGCATGGAAGAGAAAGAGTTCTCTGTGGCCCATGAACATGGTTGCCCTTGAGAAGGATTTTGCAGAGGTTGGCGTGGATTCTGTTGAAGGAGAGGGGGAGGAAGAGAGGGAGGAATACTAATGATTTTTTTCAGCTCTGTAGTATGTCTTCATTGAAACAACTCCAGCCTTAGTTGACATTAAAGCTTTCTGGTTAGAGTGTCCCATTTTTAACTATAAACCATGTCTTTTGTGTATCCCTAAGATTTTACTTCGTTCATGTCTCAAGAAGTGCTTTCTAAATGTTAAAAAAAAAATCTATTTCAGATTCCCACATTTAGGTGTATAAAACTGGAACTTGAGAACAAATTGCTGTTGTTTTGCATTTCATTTGGAAAGTTTGGAGTTTCAGGCTTGGAGAGTACTCCTTTGTAAGTATACATTTATTTACTCTGCACCACACCCACCTTCAAATTCTCCTGCTTTCCCAGCCCCTAGAAGACTCATTTTTCCCACCAGCTCCACTCTACCTCTAGGAACCACCATAATTTCTATGAGTCCAGTTATGTTTGTTGGGTTTTGTCAGTTTGTTTGCTTTCGTTGTTTATATTCCACTGGAGTGAAATCATCTTTTACTGCCTTACTCATTTCACTGAGCATAACCACCTCAAAGGCCACCCACTTTTCCCAAAAGAGATGAGTTAGTCTTTTCAAAAACACATAATTATTTCATTTTACTTTATTTCAAGTTTGGAAACTACACCCTGTGGTACTCAGAGGCAATTCTTGGCTATGTGTTTAGGGTGTATGCAGTGTCAAGGATAGAACCCAGCCTTCCACGTACAGTGCAGTGCATGCATAGTAGCCTTTTGAGCTATTTCCCTAATCTGATTTCACTTTTTGGAGTGTCAAGCTAGACTCGCATTGAGTATAAGGATATGTGTATATGTGTGTGTGTGTGTGTGTGTGTGTTTCTTTATCTGTTATCTCTCAAAGGACAGGTAAATCCAAGATAGGTTTGTGTATTTTAAATGATACTACTTTTTTTTGTTTTTGTTTTTGTTTTTGTTTTTTGTTTTTGGGTCACACCCGGCAGCACTCAGGGGTTCCTCCTGGCTCTATGCTCAGAAATCACCCCCCGACAGGCACAGGAAATCATATGGGATGCTGGGATTCGAACCACCATCCTTCTGCATGAAAGGCAAACGTCTTACCTCCATGTTATCTCTCCGGCCCCTGTAAATGATACTGCTTTTAATATAAGAGTACAAATAATCTTTTGGATACTGTTTTTTTAATGGTTTACATTCCCAGTTTACATACACATTAACCATGTCAAAAGATGTCAGAGGATGTCTTTTTCTCCATATCCTGGTCATACTTAGTTTTAGGGTTTTTGTTTTGTTTTGTTTTGTTTTGTTTTGTTTTGGTTTGGTTTGGTTTTTGGTGATGCTCAGGGGTTATTCCTGGCTATGTGCTCAGAAATCGCTCCTGGCTTGAGGGACCAAATGGGATGCCAGAAGATCAAACCATTGTTTGTCCTGGGTCAGCCATGTACAGTGCCCTACTGCTGTGCCACCACTCAGCCACTTGTTTTTAGTATTCTTGCACTAAGTTATTCTCACAGGTGTGAAATGATACCTTCCTCGCACTTCCCAGTAGTAAGTAATAAGGAGCATTTCTTTATTTGCTTGTGGTTGTGTATTTGCCCTTTTTGGAAAAGAGTCATCACAGCTTTTCTGTGCATTTTTATTGGCCTGTTGATTTTTACTGTTGAGTTATATCAATTATTTTTTTGATATTAGTCTATTAGCCTCCATACTAGGTGTATGATGTCTAATTAGTAGACTATCTTTTCATTCCACTAATTTTTTCTTTCATAAACTTTGGGTTTATATAGTCTCACTTACTCATTTTTGCTTTCAGCTCCCTTGTTGTTAGCACTTAATTCCCAAAGACATATCTAAGACCGATACATGAAATGCATTACCTTTGTTTTCTGCTGTGCGTTTTATACTTTGGGGGTCTTATATTCAAATCTTTAATTCATTTTAAACTTAGTTTTGTGTATAGAGTTAGACAGTGATCCAATTTTTCTTTTGTATGTAGCATATTCAGTATTTCCAACATCATTTGTTTAAGAGATTTTTATTTCTCCATGGTCATGACTCCTTTGCCATAGACTGTTGATATCTGCATAGGTTTACTCCAGGCTCTCAATTCTGATTAAGTTATCTGTGTATGTTCTTTGTGGTCTTAGCAGTTCTATTCCATCACTGTTGTTGTAATCAGTCTTCTGTAATTGGTGGTTTTGGTTTTTGCACAGATCCTGACGAAGCCTAAGGTAGTCTTTCATTATGGTTCCAGATGATCCGGTCTGTCGCAGTTGCCAAAGTCAGACCTCTGAAATTAGAGATATTGGTTATTGTACAAATCCTAGGCCAAAGCCTAGGCTAGGGTCTTTCTTATTGGTCCCAGGATAAATTCTGCCCAGTCATGGTTGTCAAAGTCAGTCTTCTGTAGTTAACGATCTTGGTTTTTGCACAGATCAAAGGATGATGAAAACACTGTGATTTTTTTTAATGTTTGAAACTTTATTTCAACACCATGACTCACAAATTTGTACACAGTATTGTCATTTCAGGTATACAGTGTTCCAACATCAATCCCACCACTAGTGCCATCTTCCCTCTACCAATTCCCCAATTACCAACTCCACACACACACTTCCCCCTTAGCAGGTACAGAATAATTTATTTTATATTTCTTGTTACAACCTATATCTCATAAAATTTTTACTGAAGTCAATGTTCAAGAATTTATTAAGCTATAAATTTATTAGCACTTAGGTGCTAGTGGAGCCGACTGTGCTATTGTTTCTCTCATTAAGTCTAGTTCTTCACCTCAACTTTCTCATCTAATTTTATGTGCTTCTAACTGGGTTGTCAGTACTGTGAAATATGAAAATGTTGTGCATGCTTCAGAAGCTGTAGAACTGGGATGGTTCAGTAGCACTGACTCGAAGCTGGGCTCTTTTTTGTTTTTGTTTTTGTTTTAGGGCCACACCCATGACACTCAGAGGTTACCCCTGGCTATGCGCTCAGAAATTGCTCCTGGCTTGGGGGACCATATGGGATGCCAGGGATCAAACCAAGTTCTGTCCTGGGTCAGCTGTTTGCAAGGCAAGTGCCCTATCACTTTGCTACCGCTCTGGCCCTGTGGGCTCTTTGTATGCCTATGGAATAGATGGACTGCTGGTGTTACAACATGGAGGCAATTTGGCTTGCCCTTATCTTGAGAATTGGGCAACTTGGCTCACCCCCAACCCAAGAAGTCTCCAGAGATCTGAGACTAGAGAACAGGCCTATCTGGATCTGCTCATCCATGGTATCTCTTTAAAATACTGTAATTTTAATAAAGATTGAATTAAATTAGGTAACATCATTATCATTTAAAAATATTATCCCCATCTATGGGCACAGAATGCCTTTTCATCTTTTTTGTCTTTTATTATTTTAATGTTGTTGTATAGTTTTCATTGTATAGGTTTTTTTTATACCTCCTTTATAATTTATTTATTTATTTCTAGTGTTTCTTTAGGACGAGTTTGTGAATGTAATTATTTTCTTAAATTCATGGAATTCATTCTGTATAGGAATGCAACAGATTTTTACACATTACTATTTTTAAGCCAGTTGTTCTACTACATTCTTGGTTTCTAGTCATTCTTAATGAATCTTGAAGATTTTTTTATTGTGTATTATTGAGTGTTTCTCAGAAAAATATATTTAGAGAAACACCTTACATTGGAGAAAATATTCATATTGGCGTTATCAATTAACACAAAGCTTGGACTTAAATGATCAGTTGTATCCTGGTCAGCTACATGCATAAAAGTGAACTGAAACCTCCATCTAATACCATGCACAAAGATCAAATCCAAATGGATTAAAGACCCTGATATCAGACCTGGAACCATAAGTTTTATAGAAGAAAATGTAGGTAAAACACTTTATGACATTGAAACTAAACGCATCTTCAAGGAGGAAACAGCACTGTTCAAACAAGTGGAAGCTGAGATAAATAGGATGAAAAACTGAGAAGCTTTTGCACCTCAAAGGAAATAGTGACTAGAATACAAAGGGCACACATACACACAGAAGAAAAAAAGAAAAAGAAAGGAAGAAGAAAGGAAGGAAGGGAGAAAGAAAGAAAGAGAGAGAAAGGAAGGAAAGAAAGAAAAAGAAAGGAAAGAAAAAGAAAAATAAAGGAAGAAAAAAAAGAAAGTGTATAGAGAAGTATTTAATATAATTATATCAAATAATGATGCACAAATTATCTTGTCCTACAGAAAATTTTAGACAGTGACCACTTATTTAATGAATGTTGCCCAAAGTTGTCTCAGCTTTGGCAAACTGGATCTTCCTAGATCACCAGTGGATTATTCACTGCCCACCTGAGTCATGAGGCCCTTAAAGCTGATCAAAATTGCTTAAGACTCTATTTATCTCATTTATCTGACACTATGGCAAGTATTAATACCCCCATGTAATAAGAGATCATTAGTGTTGTGCAGACCTACTGAGGGCCCATTAGCTAGTCTATCAGAACAGCCTCCGTGGACAACAAATAGATTAGTTCCTCATAAGGTCTTTCCCCTGGTGCTACTCCTGTGATTACATTATCTTACACAGCAAAGAGATTTTGCAGATGTAAATAACATTACTTATTAGTTGGCCTTTGAAGGGGTATGATCTGGGATGATATAATTTAAACACAGGAGCCTTTCCAAATAGACCATCCTTTCAGAGATCAGCAAGTCAGAGGTGTGAGGAGCTCAGCTGGGTTGGGAGAGTGCTGAACATTTGTTGTTAAAATAATTGATGAAAACAACATGCCAATGTGATAATTCAATATTTCTATGATGAAATCCAAGACTTTCCCATAATTCCATGTCTTGGCATGCCCTCAAGAATTAGGTGGAACAGCACAGAATTGGGGAAGAGAATCTCAACAAAATGTTTTATTGAGCAGCAGAGAGGGAGCTTGTCTTGCACGCAGCCAATCTAAGTTTTTGTCCTTGGCATCCCATATAGTTGCCCTTAGCCTCACCAGGAGTGATCCCTGAACACAGAGCTAAGAGAGTCCTAGCCACCACTGGGTGTATGTGACCCCCCCCAAAAAAAAAAAAAACAAAAATAAACACACAAAAAAGAAAATGTTCTGGCATTTCTACAAAGCAGATGATGAAGAGTGAATAGGGTAGGGTGGACTCAGAGCAGAAGAGTCCAGATACTGAGTAAGAGGAAGAAAAGGGGGCCCGGAGAGATAGCACAGCGGTGTTTGCCTTGCAAGCAGCCAATCCAGGACCAAAGGTGGTTGGTTCGAATCCCGGTGTCCCATATGGTCCCCCGTGCCTGCCAGGAGCTATTTCTGAGCAGACAGCCAGGAGTAACCCCTGAGCACTGCCGGGTGTGGCCCAAAAACCAAAAAAAAAAAACAAACAAAAAAAAAAAAAGAGGAAGAAAAGGTAGTTATCAGCTTTCCTTTTCACTGCTTTATCTGGAGAGAGAGAGAGGAGAGAAAAGAGAGAGAAGAGAGAGAAGAGAGAGGAAGAGAGAGAAGAGAGAGAGGACAGAGAGAAGAGAGAGAAGAGAAAGAAGAGAGAGGAGGGAGAGAGAGAGAGGAGGGAGAGAGAGGAGGGAGAGAGAGAGGAGGGAGAGAGAGAGAGAGAGAGAGAGAGAGAGAGAGAGAGAGAGAGAGAGAGAGAGAGAGAGAGAGAGAGAGAGAGGATAGACCAGCAGGCTGGGGCCTGAACAGTCAGTGGGAACAGCCTGTCAAGGTAAAGGGGAGATGAAGGGATAACAGATGGGAGGGAAGTTTCCTTCAATTTTGGTATTTCAGGCCTCCACAGGAGATGGGAATATGGACTATTGAAAGGGTCTGAATGGGAAGGGAAAATTGTGACAGTCATGACAGGAAAGATGACATTCAGAGCTCTCATCTTAGTAGAAACTCCCATGATTGCTGAGCCAGGGCTCATCAATGTCAGAAAAATCACACAACAGGGCCAGTCACGTTTTCTCTAGGCCAAGAAGGAACCTTTGAAGGCAGAACAAGATTATAGATGCAACTCCTGCTGATGCCCAAGAGCAGAAACCCAGCTGCAGATCTCAAAAGTCTCCTGCTTTGGGGTATTCTGTGCTGTCACATCAGCTCTGGTCCCAGTGTATTCTGTAGAAGGTGAGAGTCTAACACAGAGCTAGCAGAGGAAGGCAGCAATTAGAAAGAGAGAGAAAGAGTCTGAAAGTCTTCCTGAGCATCGTGTTCATGGTTGCAATAGAACAATGTTGCCGCCTCATTTGGGAAGGAATCTACAGCACAGATCAGAGGCAAAAGATACACCAAGATCTGAGAAGGGCAGGAGCACAGATGCCACTCTAGGCATAGGTATATGTGATAACGTCTCTGGTGAGATTTCTTTTACCATCCTGGGTCTATCTGGAGGTATTATTGTTTCACCACAATTGGCCCTGATTATTCACCCAGACATCTGGGGACAAGAAGAGAGATTTGTGTCCTGTACTTCAGTTTCTTCACAGCACTAATTATGAGGCTTCATTAATTCTCAAGAAAGAATAAGGGATCCTGGAAAGCATAAAACAGCAGTTTCTCAACTGGAATCTTCCCTTCATAGACAATTACTCTGGGGAGAGTAAGCAAGAGATGAATTGCTGGGGCAGAGAAGTAGTCCAAGTCCTGAGTCAAGTAACAACCCAGATGCCCTTCAACAGATGAATGACTAAAGAAACTGTGGTACATATACACAATGGAATATTATGCAGCTGTCAGGAGAGATGAAGTCATGAAATTTTCCTATACATGGATGTACACGGAATCTATTATGCTGAGTGAAATAAGTCAGAGAGAGAGAGAGAGAGAGAGAGAGAGAGAGAGAGAGAGAGAGAGAGAGAGAGAATGCAGAATGGTCTCATTCATCTATGGGTTTTAAGAAAAATGAAAGACATTCTTGCAATAATAATTTTCAGACACAAAAGAGAAAAGAGCTGGAAGTTCCAGCTCACCTCAGGAAGCTCACCACAAAGAGTGATGAATTTAGTTAGAGAAATAACTACATTTTGAACTGTCCTAATATTGAGAATGTATGAGGGAAATGGAGAGCCTGTTTAGAGTCCAGGCGGGGGTCGGGTGGGGAGGAGGGAGATTTGGGACATTGGTGATGGGAATGTTGCACTGGTGATGGGGGGTGTTCTTTACATGACTGAAACCCAAGCACAATCATGTATGTAATCAAAGTGTTCAAAAAAAAAAAGTAACAATGAGAAGTGGAGATGAAGGGTAGAAGCCAGCATTGGAGACGGAGAAAAAAAAAGGTCAATGAGGTCAGACAAGCAAGCGTACAGAACGGCAACAAACAAGAGTACCAAGTGATAAACTGGAAAGTAAGTGATGGAGCATGTGGTCACACAAGATTGCATTTATATTATATAATTATTGTACCTCTAAAGGTTTATTTAAAAGATTTTAGCATATCTGCTCAGTATTTCCATTCCTTGATATTCACCTAAGGGAATTAAACATATATTGATAGATGTGGCAAATATAAACAATCATTTTCATAGTACCCTATCCTTCAAGCAACCCAAATGTCCTTTTAGAAATAAATATTTTAGAGGCCGGAGCAGTGGCGCAAGCTGTAAGGCGTCTGCCTTCCACACACTAGCCTAGGATGGACTGAGGTTTGATCCGCCGGTGTCCCATACGGTCCCCCAATCCAGGAGTGATTTCTGAGTGCATAGCCAGGAGTAACCCCTGAGTGCTACCAGGTGTGGCAGAAAAACCAAAATCATAATAAAAAAAATAAATACTTTGTGATGTGTGTTGTCATTCACCTGTAAAATCCTTTTTCCTTTTTTCTTTCACATTTTCTGAGTTAACTTAACTATATCAACCCTGACCCTCAGCTGATTTATATTAGACTCTGGCTAATAAAAGTGGCAGGGAAAGCAGCAGAGAGCTAGAAGCAAGGCTGACTCAGTAAGATCCAAGGAGCTAATCAACACCCTTGGCCAAAATGCACTTTGTCCTGTGATTTCATCTGGTTTCTTGTGCACTGCACCTTGCTGCCCACCCATCTATTCCAGGGTCCGTAGGAACACAAACAAGGTGAATACTGCAAACTGCAAGCAGCTGAAAACAGGCTGCAGATGGCAGCTATCAACTCCCAGGAAATCAGCCAACCAGTGAGCCCCAGAATTTAACCCCACAATATGTCCCTACAGGTTGAATTACTCAGGCATATTAATGGAATGAAGTCATTCAAGTGAAAAAATGAATATCAAAAATATAACTTTGAACAGTAGAAGACATCAAGGTCTCTGTGTTTATTTTATTTTCATGAAGATTAGACATCAGCCAAACTTATGGCTGTTAATTTGTCCTGGTGAACAGTGGTGCACATTGTATGACAAACTCTGTCATGAAAATGATGTAACCATGGTAAATAAAGTAATAAAAAAAAAAGAAAAATAGGATGATTAGTTGTTAAATGTCTCTTGGAATCAATAATATAAACATACTGGTCAATAAGTTAATAATATAAATATAAGTAAAATGTATATGTGGGGGATGGAGGGATATCAAAGCGGGTAGGGCATTCGCCTTGCATGTGGCTGACCCAGGTTCTATCCCCGACATCCCATATGGTTCCCTGAACCTGCCAGAAGTAATTTATAAGCACAGAGCCAGAAGTAATCCCTGACCACAGTCAAGTGAGGCCCAAAAGCCAAAATAAAAAAAAATATATGGACTTTTCAGTACCAATTACATTTTGTTACGTGTCAACTTAAAAAAAAGGCTACATGTGGTAAGGTGTGTGGGCATTAATTGAAATGTTGAGGGACTATTATTTTCATATGTATGTGACTCATATATTATCTATGGGATGTGGTAGGTGGGTATAAAATTTTAAATCTTTGCCAAGTCATTCACCAAGTCATACACTTGAGACTGACATGTTTTGGCTGGAGCAATAGTATGTCAGATAGGGTGCTTGACTTGCATGTAGCTGATCTGGGCTTTATGCACTGACAGGCATGATCCCTGAGTGTAGGGACAGGAGTAAGTCCTGAGCATTGGCAGTGTATCCATAATCACACAAAAAATTGACATGTTTTATTTTATTTTATATTTTAATTTAATTTTTTATTTTAATCTATATTTTATTTTACATTAAGAAAGTGGGAAAGAATACCTATCAGAGAATAATAAAAAAATAAAGTATGGGCTGGAGAGATAGCATGGAGGTAAGGCGTTTGCCTTTCATGCAGGAGGTCATTGGTTTGAATCCTGGCGTCCCATATGGTCCCCTGTGCCTGCCAGGAGCAATTTCTGAGCGTGGAGCCAGAAATAACCCCTGAGCACTGCCGGGTGTGACCCAAAAACCACGAAAGAAAGAAAGAAGGAAGGAAGGAAGGAAGGAAGGAAGGAAGGAAGGAAGGAAGGAAGGAAGGAAGGAAGGAAGGAAGGAAGGAAGGAAGGAAGGAAGGAAGGAAGGAAGGAAGGAAGGAAGGAAGGAAGGAAGGAAGGAAGGAAGGAAGGAAGGAAGGAAGGAAGGAAGGAAGGAAGGAAGGAAGGAAGAAAGAAACATTTTAATGTACTCTCTTTCGTCTCCTCAAGGAACCTAAGTGACTGGTACAGGCTGCCCATGGCTGATTGTTTGTTTGGTTTGGTTTTGGGGCCACACCCAGTGATGCTCAGAGGTTACTCCTGGCTATACACTCAGAAATCACTCCTGGCTTGGGGGACCATATGGAAGCTGGAGGATTGAACCTTGGCCCATCCTAGGTCAGCCACATGCAAGGCAAATGCCTTATGGCTGCGTCACCACTCCAACCCTGGCTGATTGGTTTTTAGATAGAATGTTGGGATGTTTCAAGGCCTTGTAGGAGTAGATGGATCCTTGGTGACTGGGAATCCTCAGTGGTGCTATCCTCTGTGGACTCTGGCTTTAAGGTTTCTGGGGAGCTAGTTTACTTATAGTATAGCAAATTCCAGCTAGCACTCTGGGTCCTCTGAAACCATATACAAAGATGAGTATGCAGAGTTTTTACAGTGTGCTTGGTGCTGTACCTATTTTATTTAAAAGCCCAAGCAAGTATGTTTTGCCACTGGTTGTAGCCATTGTAGTCAGACCACACAGAGTACCTACAGTGCACAGGTGTCCCATAAAGCCCCAGGTCTAGTGTCCTGTGATGTCCACATGACCATTGTCCCACCTTGTCCACATCCCACAAAGTCCAGCACATGCTATAGTTCTTTGTGGTCTTTCTCTGGCTGGTGCTCTCTACCCTATGCCCCACTGGCTTCTGTGTGTGTGTGTGTGTGTGTGTGTGTGTGTGTGTGTGTGTGTGTGTGTGTGCTGCAGTTCCTCTTGCATGAGGGTATGAGGTTAGAAGGAGACACTGCCTATCTTCTTCTATCCTTCTTTGATGTCTTAGTTATCCTGATTGAATTACAGAAATTACTAGCACCCTCCTCCACTCCATTTCCACCATCACAGTGGCCAAAGCTGCAGCCGAAGAGCCAGAGTCCATAAGAGTCATAAGTGTGGGGTCTCTTATTTTTTATTTAGCTTATGTTTATTTAGATACTCAGATATATCTATCTGTTAGAAGTAGCCTATAGTAGTTTTCAGAAATGTGCTGCACGGCTTGTGGAGAAAGGCCAACTTAATTACAAGCTTTGTGCTGCTGAAAAATCTGTGATGCTATCAGAGAAATCCAAACTAAAAGTTTTCAACTAGAGCTAGACTGAGTGACACGAAAAGTTATTAGGACACGGGAAAAATTATGCTATCTCGCTGGGATTTTCTTGGATTGGATAAGTATCAAAATAATGCCTGGTGTATTATCAAAGAAAACATTCATTTAATAACAAATACATGGAGAATTAACAAGTGTATAGATCCTAAAGCCAAATGGGACAAACCAGAGACACTCAACTTGGGATAAGAAACCTTAGACATCAAGGAGTGGATGTGGGGGTTCACATGATAAAGAGAGGGAACCTTCATTTGTACTCTGAGAGGAGAAAAAATGAGCTTCCACCATTTACTGCTAACCCTGTACTTTGAGGGCGCCACCCTCCCAATTTTATTCCTCTCAGTCATAAAATGGTGGTCAAAAAACAGTGGGCCAGAGCAATGGCGCAGTAGGGCATTTGCCTTGCATGCAGCTGACCCAGGATGGACAGCATTTGATCCCCTGGCATCCCATATGGTCGCCCAAGCAGGAGTGATTTTTGAGCATATAGCTAAGAGTAACCCCCTGAGCATCACCAGGTGTGGCCCAAAGTAAAAATAAATTTTTAAAAAAGGTGGTATAGTGATTACTTTTTTGGTTACAAAAAGGGAAAAGGACTGAGACCAAGTCTCACTTCAGCCTCTAAACTGTTCTTTATATAAAAGGACTTGTTTTTAAATTATATATATACAAACCCAAAGCTTACTCCTGGCTCTGCATTCACTCAGGGATCACTCACTCCTAGCAGTGCTTGGAGGACCATATGAGGTGCTAAAGATTAAACCCAGGTCAGTTGTGTGCAAGTCAAGCACCCTACCATACTATTGCTCTGACCAGAACCTGTTTTTTGTTTTTTCTTTTTTTAAAGGAATGCTGACAGATTTCCAGACAAGGGGATACTTACTAAAAGAGCCTACTATGGGAATTTGTGGGGGGGGGGCACACCCAGCACCATTCAGGAGTTACTCCTGACTCCATTCAGGAATCACTCTTGGCAGGATTGAGGGACATTTGGGATGCTGAGGATCAAACCTGGGTCTGCCCCGTGCAAGGCAAAAGCTCTCCCTACTGTGCTATTGCACTGCCCCCCCTTTGTAAGTCTCTGACCCTTTTGTGGATACTGATCCTTCAGAGGTGACGAGGGTTCTCTCAGTGCTGACAATGACCTGATTTGGAAGTGAAGGAACGGCTTGGCTGAGACCCAGGGTGCAGAAGTGCTGAAGCTGTTGACATCCAGCAGGAGACAGACAAACTCATAACACGACAGCTTTTCAAACCTGCTTGGGGCATGATCCAATGCCAATGACTCTTGCCCAGGGATGAGCTGGCTATCAAGGCACCCAGTCCTCTAGTTGCAACACTGCCTCCCCACCCCAAAATACTGCAGCTCTGCCCTGGGATATGCAGCCTGCTCCTTTCCTGGTCATCCCTCAGTGAAGAACTAACTGGTAGGCTTTGTGGAGCATGTCAACCCATGTAGAACTTTATCCTCACAATATTGCTGTGTGTTTTCTCATTGGCAAGGAAAAAAATCCTGGGCTCAAGACTCATATTTCTCCCATATTTATGAAATGATATTGCTCAAGACAGTGCTCAGCAAATATTGATATCTTCCTCTTATTAACAAGTTATTTTCCTCTCTATAAATATTGTATCTTAACTTAGTTGATCAATAATGATTTGTAATTGTCAATGCTGACTTGCTTTCTAGAGTCTAATTTCTAACAGGCCTAAGCCATAAGTCACAGCAACTGTTTGTTATTGTCATTGTTGTTGTTGCTGTTATTCGTTTGGATTTTGGTTATTGTTGTTGTTTTTTGGGCCACACCTAGCTGTGCTTAGGAATTACTCCTGGTGGATTCAGGGGACCATATATGATGCTGGGGACTGAACTCAGGCCAGTAGCATGCATGGCAAGCATCTTACTTGCTGCAATATTGCTCAGGCTTATAGCAACTGTTTTTGTCTGAAGGTTGTGCATTGAAAAAATAATTTTAAAAGATAACAGGTCTCTTGAGATGGAGATAAATAGAACAGTGCATGTAGAGAGATATCATTCAACATTCCTATACTAACGTAATACCTAAACATGCTCAAGTCCAGTTGATAAACAGCAAAGAATATTCCCTTTCATGGCGAGACACTATTTCATCAAAAAGAAATCTCTGGGGCTGGAGAGATAGCATGGAGGTAAGGCGTTTGCCTTTCATGCAGGAGGTCATCGGTTCGAATCCCGGCGTCCCATATGGTCCCCTGTGCCTGCCAGGAGCAATTTCTGAGCCTGGAGCCAGGAATAACCCCTGAGAACTGCCGGGCGTGACCAAAAAAAAAAAAAAAAACACAAAAAAGAAAAAAAAATCTCCTTTGAGGACCAGAAACAACCTCAACATGAGGCCCTGGCACTCTAGTCAGCTCACCCTCCTCAGGGGGGAGAACCTGAAGAATGTGTCCAGAATTGGGTCTCAACCTCTAGTCTTTCTTTCACAAACCATGTCCTCTCATTAGTTAGGAACAAAAGCTGGTTTTCGTATGTCATAAGTGGAATATGACACTAATGACTGCCACTGGGGGCAGAAATGATGCAAAATAAAAGAGATATTATCAAGAAAGAAATGACCTTTCCAATGATAAAACAACAACTGTCCTTAAAACATAGCAATGACAGCTACCAGTAAAGCCCTCTTCCTCACAGAACTGGCATATTTGAGGAGAAAGACAGATAA
Source organism: Suncus etruscus (assembly GCF_024139225.1). Taxonomy (NCBI): domain Eukaryota; kingdom Metazoa; phylum Chordata; class Mammalia; order Eulipotyphla; family Soricidae; genus Suncus; species Suncus etruscus. The sequence goes on from NC_064854.1 coordinate 98,947,224, forward strand.
TAAACAAAATTAAGGATCTGACCTACTGATATTAGGGTTTTTCTGGGTCTCTTGATTCTATTGTTATTGACTTTGGCTTGAATATTTAATTCTGTCCTTTTTTATTATTAATATATATTTATTTAAGAACCATGATTACAAATATATTTATAGTTGGGTTTCAGTCATAAAAACGTACACCTACCCCCTTGATCAGTGTAACTTTCCCACCACCAATACCCCAACTCTCTCTTACCCCACCCCCTGCCTGTCTTCAAGACAGGCATTCTATTTCTCTATCTCACTACTGTCATGATAGTAGTTGGTGTAGTTATTTCTCTAACTGTGCTCACCAATCTTTGTGGTAAGCTTCATATCATGGGCTGGTCCTTTCAAACTTCATCTCTATTGTATCTGGGTATTATTACTATACTATCTTTTATTTTTCTTAAATCCCACAGATGAGTGAAACTATTCTGTGTCTATCTCTCTCCCTCTGACTCATTTTACTCAGCATAATAGTTTTCATATCTATCCACGTACAGAAAAATTACATGACTTTATTTTTCCTGACAGCTGCATAGTATTCCATTATGTATATATACCACAGTTTCTTTAACTACTCATCTGTTGTTGGCATCTGGATTGTTTCCATATTCTGGCTATTGTAAATAGAGCTGCAATGAACATAGGCATGCAGAGGGCATTCTTGTATTGTATTTTTGTGTTCCTAGGGTATATCCCTAGGAGTGGTATTGCTGGATCATATAGAAGCTCAATTTACTGTTTTGTTTTTTTTTTTGTTTTGGAATGTCCCATTTATTTTCTATAAAGGCTGGACTAGACGGCATTCCCCCATCAGTGAATGAGAGTTCCTTTCTCCCTATATCCCTTCCAGCACTGATTATTCTTGTTCTTTGTAATGTGTGCCAGATCTGGCCTATTTGGAGGAAATAATTTTAACTGAGAAAAAAAATCTACTAACTCTTTAGTTTATAGGAGTAGTTGTAGTAGTAGTAGTAGTGGCAGCAGCAGCAGCAGTAGCAACAACAGCAGAATATTTGTAGTAGTGTTAGTGCTAAACATAGAGAAAGTGTCAAGCAAAGAACAAGTGGTTTCTAATTTGTTAGATCCATTAGCCTTTATTGAGAATTAATGGGTCCCCAGTGGCTTGCTGGGAGTATTGTGAGAAAACTGATGTTCAACACTCTTCTTGTCCCCAGATATCTAGGCTGAAAGCCTAGAGCAACTGTGCAGCTGCATTAGCAATAGGACTCCAGGATTCAAAACACAAATATCACTTGTCATTGTTATGCATAGGAAAGGGGCTCAGCCCCTTCTGTTCTTTTTCCAGGTTTTGTTGCATGGGATCATCTTTTGTTTTGCCTCTGATCTATACTGGAGATAAAATATCTCTTTCTGGACAAGGTGGCAATTTTGATCAAAACTGCAGCTACCAAAAACAGACCAGGACAAGAAACTACTGACTGAATCTGTGCTCATGGACTGAGACATTGACTGACTTAGGTGTGGTGGCAGATGCCAAGCTCTTTTTTGGGGCTTTTTAGTTTGGTTGGCTTAGGATCTATACCTAGTGGTGCAGAGGCTTGGGTGTGGGGGACCATATAATGCCAGGGATAGAAGAGGGCCTTTACCCCTGCTCAGTCTGTCAGCACTCAGGGTCTTTTGTAGCCATGTAAGTCCACCTCATGGGTTGCATGGAGAGAGACCTGAAGTAGTAAAGTCTGTCTTGAGAGCTAATCACACTTCCCTGAGACCTGTGGGTTCAGAAGTATGAGCTACACAGGAATCAGGGGCATGTGATCTGGAGTCTGAGGACCAGGGTACCCTGGGCTGGTCAACATATGCTGTTTGGAAACCACCTTTGCATGTTGACTCCTAGGAAGAGCCCATGTTGGGTTTGGCTTGACCTCTTTTCTTTTCCACCTCTGATCTCTTCCTACAGCCAGGCATCACCCCACAATTCCTTGGTATACCTAGAACTCAGTTGTATCTTTCTTCTCTTATTCTGAGCAGCACTTTGAGAAAACAAAACTCTTGTGTTTTGGTTTTAGTTTTAGTGGTGGGGCCTCCCAAGTGGTGCTCTGGAGACCCACTGACCCTGCTGGTGCTGCCCTGCAGGTGATTCAATGAGGATGCAGTGCTATTGAGCAGTGCCATGCCATTCAGGGAACCATTCAGGGCCCAGGACCAGTGCTCTAGGATTACATCATGCAGTGCTCAGAGAACCATGGGAAACCAGTAATTGAACTAGTGAAGACCACATTCAAGGTATGTGCATTAATCCCTGGCCTCTTTAAGTCTCAGTTTCCCCATTTGGAAAGTAGATATCATCAAACCAACAGCTCAGAGTTATTGGAATATTTGAGCCCATGACAGGGTGTTTTTGTCATGGATGGGGACTTGTGCTCCTCTCTGCTACCAAGTTCCATCTGTGGGGAGGGTCTGGGTGTGAGGTATCAGTGGAACTGCAGCTGCCCTACATGAATAGCTGCCTGAATTCAGTTCCAGGGTGAAGACAAGAGGTTAAAGAGAACAGAAAACATACCATATATAAATTTTTATGATTTTCTGTTATAATGACCATTTGTCCTTTTCATTATTTTCTCTTCAAGGCAAGTTAGTTGAGAGAAAGGATTATCATCAGAAACTGAGGTGGGATAAATCAATTTGTGCATTGCTAAAGGCTGATTAAGGCACATTCTTTTTGTTGTTGTCGTCGTCGTCGTTGTTGTTCATAGGTTCTTTTTTATAATTTTGAAAAAAAAACTGAAAATAATGCATATTGTCCAAAGAGAAAAGAATGCAAAAAATATCCTACCCCAATTGTACAATGTTATACAGCAATAACTATTGCTATGTAAATATGAATGACTTACAGATGTAATACTGAGAGCTAGATGCTGGACATATTGCATAAGGAACCAATAATATAAAAAGAGACAGTAAAAGATGGCTGGAGCAATATTACAAAGGGTAGGGTGCTTGCTTTGCAAGTGGTTCTATCCTTAGCATCCCATGTGGTCCCCCATCTTCCAGGAGTGATCCCTAAACACTGCCAGGTGAGGTCCAAAAAATGTTTCAACTGAATACTTAAATTATCTTAATATTTCTTATATAAGGCACATTCTTTTCTGTTTTTATGCACATTGGATTCTAGATTTTCCTTAATTGGCAATTAGCATTGCTTAGCATATATATTTTTGGTGTGAATCATTATAAAAGCATCATGCGTCTATAGATTGTTCACTATCAGAAACAGGCAGAAGGCACTGAGAGTGCTAGCACACAGTTTTTACCTTGGGATTTCATGAAAACAAAAAGATTTACTTTAAGTGGCTCTCGTTCCCTCCAATAAAACAGAGACAGCATGTAACTATCTATACAGTCAACTTGGGAACAATGCTAAATAAATCATTTCCCAGAAATTCTCATTTCATTGCAATGTTCAATATTCTATTGAAAGCTGCTTTGTTGAGTCAGAGCACTTACGGTTATTGGAAGGAAGCTCTGCTAACTTCAAATTTAGGAACAGAGTTGCAAGCCTGGGGAGGCAGCTCAAAGGGGTGAGATACATGCCCCTCATGTGCAAGGCCCTGAGTTCAGTCCCTACCACCACATAGTCCCTGGAGCACTGCCTGACCAACAAAGCATTAAATCACAGGGAATTAATCTCAAGAAACCAATTTATTTCTCTTTTGATTTCCTCTTTGATCCAGGTATTATTTAGTAGCATGCTCTTCAGCCTCCAGATATTAAGTGTTTTTCCACATCTTCTTTGTATGATTAATTTCTATTTCTGTGGCATTGTGGTCTGACACAGTGTTTGGTATGATTCTTATGTTTGTGAATTTATATAAGTTAGATTTATGCCCTAATATCCTGGATAATATTCAATGTGCACTAGAGAAGAATGTGCATTGGGCTTTTGGAGACTGGAAGGCCCTATATAATTCCATTAGTCAAGTTCTTTTCTTTTTGTTTTTTTTTTTGTTTGTTTTTTTGTTTGTTTGTTTGTTTGTTTTTTCAGGCCACACCCATTTGATGCTCACGGGTTACTCCTGGCTAAGCACTCAGAAATAGCCCCTGGCTCGGGTGGATCAAACCGCGGTCCTTCCTTGGCTAGCACTTGCAAGGCAGACACCTTACCTCTGGTGCCACCTCACCGGCCCCATAGTCAAGTTCTTCTAGTTTCTAAATTGGAGCTTCTTGTGCTTTTACTGATATTCAGTCTCATGAATGTATCCAGTGGTGACAGTGGTATGTTGAAATCTCCCACTACTATTATCTTCCTACCCATGCATTTCTCTAGATTTGTGAACCAAATCCTTATAAACTTCGCTGGCCAACATTTGGTGACTATAAATTGATTAGAGTTAGTACTTCCTGAACTATTGTTCCCTTGATCAATAAGTTGTGTTTATTTCTATCTCTAATTACTTTCTTTAGATGAATGTAATTTGTTCTGATATAGGTATTGCTGTTCTAGCCTTTAAAGTGTTTTTTTTTCCATTTACTTGTATAATTGCTTTCCACACTTTAACTCTGAGCCTATGTCTATCCAGTGACTTTTACATGTGTTTGGGAGAAAATATTCTTATACCACATATTTGTCAAAAGATTAGCATCTAAAACGTAGAAGGCACTCATAAAACTAGATAACAAAACTAAACAATGCTCATCAAAAAATTAGGTGTGAAGACAAGTGATATACCTCAGTGGTAGAGCCTCTTGCCTTGTCCCTGGTTCAACCCAGGTACTGCCAAAATAAGGGATGGGGAAAAGATCTGAATAGACATTTCACCAAAGATATATAGGTGGCCAATATGCAACATAAACAAAAATATTCATCATTCATGGAAAATGTAAATTAAAAATACAAGTTACATATTTGAGCATGACCTACACCTTACAAGTATTCATGAAAAATATCGCCTTTTGTGACAAGATAGATGGCACTAGGGTGTCATAGTAAATGTATGACATATGGGAAAGAGAAAAACAAGTGGCTGCATGATTTCACGTGTGGGGTACAGGGAAGGAAGCTAACAAATAAAATAAACTTCTGGGGCTGCAAAAATAGTACACTTGCCTTGCATTCAGCTGACCCAAATTTGATTTTCAGCATCCCATATGACCCATTAGCACCACCAGGAGTAATTCCTGAGTGCACAACCAGGAGTAACCCTGTGTGTTACCAGGTGTGGCCCCAAAATAAATCAAATAAAAACTCAGACCACAGAGCTGTGAGTACCAGGAGGGCAAGGGGAAGAGAACATAAAAGGTGGGAGAAGTGGAGTTCAAAGGACCCTGGAGTAGGGATGCTGGTATTACCTTTGTGGTGTGGTGATACATTGAATTTGTGAATACATGTGAATTTGTGCCCCTCAAACATGTGTAGCTAAGAAAATGAATGTGAGCACAGATAAATTAAATATAATTAAATGAGCATCTTTTATTAATTTTGGTGTTTGGAGGACTTACACCTGGCAGTACTCAGGCCTTACAGTGGTTCTGTATTCTGTGCTCAGAGATCACTCCTCATGGTGACCCAAAGCATACAAGGCAAGTGCTTTCCTCACTGTACTATCTCTCTGGCCCATAAATCAGTACCTTTAAGAGAAGACTTGTAACTAACTTAAAATAATTTCCAAAGCATATATTTCTTTATTGTGTTCTTTTAATTTTCCAGGTGACAAAGATACATTTTACCTATAAATCTGAATTTCCAGTTTTATTTATTTTTTATTTTTTTATTTTTTTTGGTTTTTGAGCCACACCCGGCAGTGCTCAGGGGTTACTCCTGGCTGTCTGCTCAGAAACAGCTCCTGGCAGGCTCGGGGGACCATATGGGACACCGGAATTCGAACCAACCACCTTTGGTCCTGGATCGGCTGCTTGCAAGGCAAACGCCACTGTGCTATCTCTCCGGGCCCCTGAATTTCCAGTTTTAAAAGTAAACTCATTCAGTAATTAACATTTCAACAAAATGATTTAGATAGACAACAAATATCCATTATAAAACTTAGTCAAGTGAAGTCAATTGTTTCCTGTTAGACAATATGAGCTAATTCCAGTCCAGTAAAGGTTTTTGTTTTTGTCTTTGGGCCACATCCAGCAGTGATCAGGGTTTATTCCAGACTCTGTGCTCAGAGATTACTTCTTTCTGGCAGTGCTTGGGGGACCATATAGGATGCAGGAATTGATCCTGGTTGGCTATGTGCAAGATAAGCACCCTCCCTACTGTACTATCACGAGGCCTCACAGGTAAAGGTTTTATACCTAATAACTAAATCTAAAAGATATTTTTTTTTGTTGCTGCTGCTATGTTTTTGGTCATTGCCTGTTCTGTTTTGTTTTTTGATTTCTTTTTTTTTTCCTTTTCTTTTCTTTTTCTCCTTTCTTCTTCTGAACTGATATTTATAGCCACTAGACAGATCCCTTAGCATATTTTTCTTCTTTTTTTCCCCTCTTCTTTCTTTTTTTCTTTTTCCAACAAAACTTAAATAATCTTGTTCTCCCTTATAACTTGAGGGGGAAAATAAATGGATGGTACCAGGAACAACCAGTTGTATGAACATTGAGTGGAAATAAATAATGATCAGACTTAAGCACCAAACCCAAAGTCAACAACACCAGAATCAATACCCAATCTATAGCCAGCTATACACAAAGGAGACCTCTCACAATAGCAGTCCAGGAGCAAAGGGAGGGAGGTAAGGGTTGCATGCTAGGAACAGAGGTGGAGGGAGGACAACACTGGTAGTGGGAATGGCCCTAATTCTTTGTCACTATGTATCTTAAATATTACTGTAAAAGACTTGTAATTCACTTTGATCACAATAAAAATTATTTTAAAAATATGTTTTGAATTAAATCCTTACATTTAGAACTAGGTTATTTTTCTTTTACCCAAAATTTTTCTAGATCACATTTTTTGAGAACATTTTGGTGCTAATAATACCACCTGGAAGTAAAATCAAAGTGAGGGAGTCATAGAAATATACAGCTTTTAGTTTCTATTTAAGATTTTAATTGCCCTCATTAGTACTTGTAAAGATGAAATTTTCATTTATCTAATTTTCTAATAATTCTTCAGTGAAAGATGCTTTTTAGTCATTTCCTCCTATGTAGGTAATCATTTGCAATTACTTTTTTATCATAAATTCATTAGGGTCCAAGGAAATAACTCACAGGGCTGGTATACATTTTTGCACGCAGGACCCCAGGTTTCACCCCTACCAGCTAATGATTCTCTAAGTCTTGCTAGGAGCAACTCCTGAGCACCACACTGGGAGCAGGTATCCCCTTCCATGCACCACTGAATATGACTTAAAAATAAAAAGGCAACAAAAATGTTTGTACATGAACTATGTGGGCTTGGTGCTTCCCACTTTCTGGATTTGGACATTATTTTTCCTTTTTTAAAAAATATTTTAAACACCATGGTTTACAGAATTGCATATAATGCAGTTATTTCTGGCATTCAATGTTCCAACACCAATCCTACCACCAGTCTACATTCCCTTCACCCTTGTCAACAATTTCCCAACTTCCCTGAAGCCTACCCTTGGAAGGTATAAATAATTTATTTAAGATTGGTTGGTACAACTAAGTGGTAATGGAATTATTAGGGAAAAAAAACCTCCATTAGAAGAAAATTTGTGAAAATTATTATTCCTTATAATGGAATTATGTCATTGTCTGAAGGTTTAGTAAACTGTTTATTACAAGTGGAACATTCTGTTACTGGTTTTGCTTGTTGAACTTATCTGACTTTTATGATAACTCCACTTGATATATTCCTACTGGAAGTCAGTATTAAAATTATGAAGGTGTCCAGGACTGTGACTATCTGTGGGGCTGGGACGATGAGCTCATATGGTAACAGCAGTGGTTCATAGGTGTGGCTGCCGGGACTTCTGGATGTACAGAATCACAAGGGAGGAGGCCTGCCTTGGCTTCAAACAGTTCCTGTAGATATGCTGCAAGGCTGGCAATGTAGAGATTTTCACATTTAGTAACAAATGCATGTTATTGCCTGTTATACAATTGTTAGAATTACAACAGAGCAATTACAGATCAGAACTACAATATAAAACTGCAGGTTCATTTCATTTCAAGTCATCTCTGTCTTGGAGCAAACAAATCAGGGTCATTTGTTTTCCAAAACCAGCCCCTTTAACCCATTCACCTGGAATCTGGGGGCTTAGGCAGCATGGCATAGCTGCTCTCTGTGTATCTTGACTGTCAGTGTCTGTCTTAGATTCCTTCCTCCTGCTCCACTAGAGTTTAGTAAGATTTCTCCCAGAGCAGAGCCAATGTATCTTGAATCTGGCTCCTACACTTTTGGTGGAAAAAGTGAACTTCCATTGCTCTGTCTATGCTAACCTCTCCAGTTTTTCTTTCAGCAGTAATAATCTGTTTTCTATCTTTTTGCTATGTTCAATTAGAAAGGTCTTCATTGCACAAGACTCTGTGAGGTCCAGAGGCTGCAATTGCTAGTATAGGTTCCCTCAGAAATAAGCCAAAAGGGCTGGAGACATAGTATAGTGGGGAAGGCATTTACCTTAAAAACAGCCTACCTGGATTCCATCCTTGGCATCACAAATGGTGCCCTAAGCCTTGCCAGGAGTGATCTTTGAACACAGAGCCAGGAGTAAGGCCTGAGCACTGCTGGTATGACCCCAAAATGTAAAAGTAAAACATGCAGCCAGTAGAAAGAAGTCCAATATGAATGTTCAAATCACTCCTTAAAATGGCGAGGGCCAGAGAAGGGGTTGAGTCAGTTAAAAAACTCTCTATGGATACAGGGTTTCCAGGTGCAGGGTTTGGATGCCCAGGAGCAACGTCCAAATTCTGACTGCACCACATCCTAAACCAAACAATATTCTAATTCTTTTTGTAGCTTGACACCACATTTATTATTAAGTGGTTATCTTGGAGATGTATGTGCCCCATGAGGGAATGAGGCTTAGAACAGCCAATAACTTCCCTATGGCTGCTAGATCAGATCCCACTAATCCTAAGCCTTGGCCTCAGCTATGTGCTCTCTTGCCAGGGAAAAATTTTGCTGTGGGATCAGATCCAAGGAGGAACTGGAGCTTCATAGTTATTGGACTTGGGTAGAAATATTCTACCCAAGGAATATTCTATCAAAGAATATCTCACTTGAAGGTAATTATCTACCTTCAGAGATATGTCAGTGTAGGTGATATGGATTCCAACTTGTCTCTGGGTAAAGGAAAACCTGGTCCCAGGCCAGAGTGGAGGTGAATATCCCCTTCAGTTTGGGGAACCCCAGACTGATGCTTCAGCAGCCATGCCTGCAGGATTCGATCCCCACTGTCTTACCTGTTCTTTTTTGTAGTATTGACATGTTGTTCACATATTATGGGGATTAACATTATAGTAATCAGCTGTATCTTTGATGAGTCACACGGTCCCACTTCAGAAAAGACCCCATTCTTTACCAGACAGGGAAAGTCAATGGACAGTAGGACACTCAGATTGGGGCCACTGCCCAGAAGACAGATTAATGGTGGAGAAGGAAAGAATCATGATTTATAAAAAAAAAAAAAAGAAAAGAAAAGAAAAGAAATTTTCTATTGAAACCAATGTTAATAACAAGTCTTTCACAGTTGTATTTCAGGTACATAGTGATGGTGAGTTAGGGTCATTCCCACTGGTGGTTATTCCCATCAGTGTTGATTTCCCTCCACTGTAGTTCCCAGCCTTCATCCCATATCTTTACTCTTAGCCCCCTGGACTGCTAGTGTAGCAGGTCCCTTTTGTGTAGTTTGGGTCTCTTGAGAATCATGGTTTTTAAGCAAAAACCTGGCATGAGAATGTCCAACTTAGCAGTATGAGGTATATTTGTGACATTGCAGAAGATGGCAAGAAGTTGATCAGATATTCTGGTTTGCTCTAGACTGGCAGTAATTTTCAGATGCACAATCTTAAGTGCTCAAATGGGAATGTTTCAGGCAAAAGCATTGATAATATAAGTGAAAAGTATATACAGAAATGTGAAGTGGCAGGGATGTGGAGAAAAAGGAACTCTTTTTGCTGGTGAGAGTCTAATCCAACCTTTCTGGAAAGTGATATGGAGATTCCTTCAAAAACTGAAAATTGAGCTCCCATACGATCCAGCTATACCACTCCTAGGAATATACCCTAGGAACACAAAAATACAATACAAAAATCCCTTCCTCACACCTATATTTATTGCAGTACTATTTACAATAGCCAGATTCTGGAAACAACCAAGATGCCCTTCAACAGATGAATGGCTAAAGAAACTGTGGTGTGTATATATATACAATAAAATATTATGTAGTCATCAGGAGAGATGAAGTTATGAAATTTTCCTATACATGGATGTACATGGAATCTATTATGCTGAGTGAAATAAGTCAGAGGGAGAGATAGATGCAGAATAGTCTCACTCATCTATGGGTTTTAAGAAAAATGAAAGACATTCTTGCAATAATTTTCAGAGACAAAAGAGAGGAGGGCTGGAAGTTCCAGCTCACTTCATGAAGCTCACCACAAAGAGTGATGAGTGCAGTGAGAGAAATAACTACACTGAGAACTATCCTAACAATGTGAATGAATGAGAAAAGTAGAAAGCCTGTCTAGGGTACAGGCGAGGGTGGGATGGGAAGGAGGGAGATTTGGGACATTGGTGATGGGAATGTTGCACTGGTGAAGGGGGGTGTTCTTTACATGATTGAAACCCAACTATAATCATGTTTGTAATCAAGGTGTTTAAATAAAGATATTTTTAAAAAAAAGAAATGTGAGGTGGATATCTTCTCAAAATAAATAGCTAGAAGCTGACTTCAACCTAGGAGCATAAAAAAATGAAGAATGTTTTCTAGAATGGGAAAGGAGGTTGGCAGCATGAAAGCAGATAAGAGCACATAAGATATCTAGTGCTTCGTAAGTTGGGGTAAGCATTTCTTGAAATTGCTACTAGAAGCTTGAAGAATTGAGAAACACATGTGGTGGTCTATTATTATCTTCCAGGATCATTCCCTAGTAAGTACACCTTCCTGTATTCATAGCCTTGTGTGAGTCCCCCCTCCCCCGTATATGTCATGTGTGATTTAATTAATTTTTTCTATTTTAACACTTGTTTGCTTTATTTTTCTCAATTTTATTATAGCTCTATGACTTACCAAGTTGTTCATAATCCAATAGTTTCAGGCATTAAATGTTCAAACACCAATCCCACCACTGGTGTGACCTTCCCTCCACCAGTACCCCAAGTTTCTCACCTAGCCTGCCCCCTTGCAGGTACAAATTTGCTTCATGTTTGTTACAACACAGAAGCAAATGAAACGATCAAAACTTAGATTAGCAGGGCTGGCGAGATAGCATGGAGGTAAGGCGTTTGCCTTCCATGCAGAAGGACGATGGTTTGAATTCCCGCATCCCATATGGTCCCAGTGCCTCCCAGGGGCAATTTCTGAGTGTAGAGCCAGGAGTAACCCCTGAGCTCTGCCAGGTGTGACCCAAAAATCAAAATATATAATTTTTTCTGGGATAAAGCCCATAGTCTTTTCCCACCTGAGATGATTCAGCTGCTTGTATTATTTTAGTTCAATTACTTATGTAGCTGGGCCATTTCTGTCCAAGAGTATCACAGCTTTGGCTGTGGGCTACCATGTCTTCAAGCAGAAACAAGAATCTGCTGCCCTCATTTTGAAAGTCCTTGGAGTTTTCAGCCCAAACCAGACTATCTTGGGAAGAGTCAGTGGCCATCACTTTCTTTTAAAGCTTAATAGTGTGTAACCTACTTTTACCAACAGAATATAGCAATATTGACACAAAGATGATGTGTGAGCAAGAACTACTAAAACATCTGCAACAACCACCCATGCTTCTTGAGATGCTAATTCTGAGGGAAGCCAGCTGCCATCTGTTTACTTTGAAATCACCCTTATTGTGCTGAAGTGATATTATAACCTATAGGGCACTTGCCTTGTATAAAGGCAAACCTGAGTTCAATCTCCGTACCTCATACAGTCCCAGAGCCCCATCAGGAGGAAGTATCCCTGAATGAAGAACCAGGAGTAAGTTCTGAGCACAGCTGGGTGTGCTTTGAAACAACAACAGAAATGAAAAAAAGAGAGATCACCATGCTTTGAAGAAACCCAAGTTAACTGTGTAGGGAAAAAGAGATTTGGACAGGGAAATGATATCCTGAGTGTATGCTGGGTCTGACCCATAAACGAAAGAGAGAAAGAGAGGAAGGGAGAGAGAGAGAATTATTTTTCTCAAATATTAAAATGTGGATGATGAACCACAATGGTATCTGGTCCCCAGGTGACTACAACTCCTGATTGCAAACTTGTGACAGATTCAAACTAAGAGAAATGAGGGGGGCTGAAGAGATAGCATGGAGGTAGGGTGTTTGCCTTGCATGCAGAAGGACGGTGGTTCGAATCCCAGCATCCTATATGGTCCCCCGAGCCTGCCAGGAGCGTTTTTTGAGCATAGAGCCAGGAGTAACCCCTGAGCACTGCTGGGTGTGACCCAAAAAACAAACAAACAAACAAAACCAAAAAACAAAGAGAGGGGCCGGAGAGATAGCATGGAGGTAAGGCGTTTGCCTTTCATGCAGGAGGTCATCGGTTCGAATCCCGGCGCCCCATATGGTCCCCCGTGCCTGCCAGGAGCAATTTCTGAACCTGGAGCCAGGAATAACCCCTGAGCACTGCCGGGTGTGACCCAAAAACCACAAAAAAAAAAAAAAAAAAAAAACAAAGAGAAATGAGAAAAGCTAGGCCAAACAGTCAAGGTCTTTGATTAAGCTCTGTATCTGTGCTTTGCTTAGTCATTAGATCTATGGTTTGATATGTAAACAATAAAAATTGGTCACTTTTCCATCTGGCTTCCGGTTTCCTCTTTGATTCTGGAGACCAGCTCTTGCCAGGTATGGGGTTTGGGGAGGCCCCATACCAGAACCTTTCTCCCTAGCCTGGGGAGTGCTGGGAGGCTTGGCAGGCCCCCAGCTGTCCTTGTCGTTTTCCCCTGACTCCAGGCCTTCCCTGGGTGCCAGCTCATATGGCCAGAAGTGGGTTCAGGTGGACTCTTAGTGGTCCTCAGGTTCCCCCTCCCTCCGTAGTCCAGGGGGGAGGTGCATGGGGAGGAGGGTGGGCAGACATCTGGCTTCCGATTTCGTCCTTGCCAGGTATAGGTTTTTTCTCCCCTGGACTTCAGTCTTTCCCTGGACACTGGTCTAGGAGGACTCTATAGGGGTCAACAGGCTTTCCCCCTATCTCTCCCTACACTAATGGGAATGCACTCTGGAAGGAGGGCAGGCTGTTCTAGCACTGGTTTATATTGGGATAGTCAGTGGAAATTTTCTCTCTTTTTTTCATATTGATATTATTGTGTGCATATATTCTATATATCCATAATATCCATCTTGTATTGGGACCTTGATACTTCCCTACAAAGCTCATTTCTAATATTTTACTGCCTCAGTCCCAACCCTTACTTCCCCCCATCCTCCCATGTAGGTGCAGCTAATGACATGAAGCTCACCACATAGAATGATAAGTGCAGTTAGAGAAATAACTACACTGAAAACTATCATAACAATGTGAATGAATGAGGGAAAAAGAAAGCCTGTCTCGAGTACGGGTGTGGGTGGGGTGGGGAGTAGGTAGATCTGGGAAATTGGTGGTGGGAATCCTGCACTGGTGAAGGGGGGTGTTCTTTACATGACTGTAATCATACAAGTACAATTATATTTGTAATCACGGTGTTTAAATAAAGATAATTTAAAAAAAAGAAATAAATACCAGTGGTTATGTGTTAAAAAAAATCGGTCACTTTTCAAAACCTCATTTACACAGGCTGTAATCAATTCGACAACAGAAACAGCTAAGGAATGGGTGGAATGGGTGAATGGTTCATCAACACAGTGAGATGAGTTATTGGAGCTGCCATTCTAGACATGGACTTTGCTGTTGGACTTTTATGAATTGTAAATAAGGAGCCATGACACTGAAAACATCTGGCAGTCAAAGTAGTATTCTTACTCACAGTCTAAACAACCACTCATATAGCACAGCCACTAACCACTCAGCAGAATCCACACAACTATGATAAGTACTAATGAAAAATGATTCTAAGTCCACTAGTTTATTTTTTCTTTTTTAAAAGCAGGTAAAATATTTGCCATCCTAGCCATTTTAATACTGTTTTATCGTGGTAAATATATATAACATAAAATTGAACATCTTAACTAGCCTTTTAAATGCACAGCTCATTGACAAGTACAATATAAGTTGCTATGAAAGCTATTTCATAACACCATCCTGCTCCAGAATGTTTTCACTGGTAAAACTGAAAGTAAAGTTCATCAATCCCAAGGAAGGTGGGGCAGAAGAGATAGGACAGCTGGTAGGGCACTTGCTTTGAAGGACCCAACTGGGTCTGATGCCCAGTATCCCTATGGTCCCTCGAGCACCACTAGGACTAATTCCTAAGTGTAGAGCCAGGAGTGAACCCTGAACACTGCTTAGGGTAGCCTAAAAACAAAACGAAAGTACTGAGGAAGGAAAAAGAAGCAACTTTGGTCTCAGAGCAATTCCAAATGGAGGATGGGATAGCAAATGAATGAACCACACTTGGTGCTGTCCTGTTTCTGGTAAAATGAGTGGAAAATAACACAATGATGGGATAGCTCTCTAGGGGAGATGCTGACGTAGGAAAACATGGTGGATCCTTCCAAGGAGGGACTTCCTAAAGGACCTAAACCCACTACTACTGAATTCTCAGAGGCACAGCTTACTTATAGAGGTGAAATGAGGGTAAAGTGATAATCCTCAAGTTCTGTACCAAAGTTTTCTTATTAAAGGATAAATGAAATAATGTAAGGAACCAAATTAGCAATTTGAGCATTGAAGATGGCAATTTAGTGCTAACTTTAATCAAGCTGTGAGTCATAAAAATGTTGTATGATGTTTTAAGTAATTAATGGTCTTGTTGTCTATTGGGGTTTTTTCCTTTTTCTTCTATCCCACTCATTTCATCTGATCTAAGGGGGAAAATGGTCTCTCTCAACAATTAACTGTTGCTATCTAAATTACTGGACTGTAAAATCCTGCCTGATAATGAAACCACAGGCTCTCTACCCCCTAGCTGTCACAGTTGTCATCACAAAGGTGTATCTTCGCTCATTTTCCTTGGTTGGTCCCAGGCCAACATGAAAATCCTATTCTACATGTGGCTAGGGTTGACATTTCTGCAGCATTTTTATCACTGCTCACAACATGCATCATCTTTCAGATCCAAAGCATGGGGTCACAGACATGGTACAGGGGTTAAGGCTCTTGTTTTTTTTTATGGGTCTTGCATGATTCAATCCACCATGTCACATGACCCCCACAGCACCAGTAGGAGTAATCTTTAAGCACAGAATAGGGAGTAGATTCTTAGTACTACTAGATGTGCTCCCTCTTCTCCCTCTCCCTAAAAAAGCCAAAAATAAAAACTAAAGATTAAACCCCCAAGGCACAATTATGGGTCGAGACTCCTTCCTGACATTACTCAGGACCAGAGAGAAGCACTGGTGGTGGTAGACTGTCAGTAGTAGATTCTGGAAAGAGGTTAAATATAACTCCATATTTGCTGCTACCTGTCTATGTTTCTGGGAAAATCCTATTTCCTGGTGACTCAAACCTTGAATAGGGTCCAACAGATAGTGATCTCATTTCCCCCAAATCGAAGAGATTGAATCCAAAGTGACACCTTAATTTGTTACTGCTTGTCTTTCAGATTATTTTATTAATATTAGGACATAAGTATCTCTTTGAGTTACAGCCCAATTCTGTATTCAATAGTTCAAGCACTTCACCTCAACTAGTTTCTTCTCACCCTTGATCCCTTGACTATTTATCTATATAATTAAAGATATGCCCACCTCCTCACTTCTGCCCTGGTTAGGATTTAGAGAAGATAGTACCTCCAAAGAGAATGCTTGGGGATATTGGGCCATGGGAACATTTTACTGGGAACAAATGCTGAGTCTTGTCATCTGTGGATTTGAACTGGTGTTCAAAGAAGCTACCTTCTTTTCAAGGCGGTGTTTAACCTTGAACACAAACTAGCCTGCAGGTAGATGAGACAAACCAGCTGCGTACCTGTTCAGATAGAATGGTTGTTGGACAGTCTTTTATGATACTTTGCCTATTATAAAATGATTATATTTATTATAACTGGTAAATATATAAGATTAGAACAGATCTTCCTAAATGTATGTTCACTTATTGCAATTACTCAAACATAACAAAGTTTGGTAGGTGACTCATGGTTCACTGACACAGAAAACATGGAATTAAGTATAATTCTAATTAAATCTAGTGGTTACTGGGCAAATTAAATCAGGTGGTTACTTTATATCAAGCAGAGCAAGACTTGGAAGTTTTTGGTTAATCTGTGACTTGATATTGAAACATCAAGAATTTATATATTGCCCTCTGGTTTGCCTTATTGTGGTTTTGGGTACAGAAATAACATGAATTGGTTATAAAAATAAATGCCATCTAGAAGATTCAGAGCATGCTTATTTTGAACAGAATAGAGAGCCCAGAAATAAACCCACACATATATAGTCAATGAATCTTTGATGAGAGCGCCAAGAATACACACTAAGGAAAGGACAGTCTCTTCAATAGACTATTAAAACAAGATATCCATGTACAAAAGGATAAAAATGAACTCATATCTTACACAAAACCATTTTAAATGTAGTTAAAGAGTTAAAGATTTGGAACTATGAAACCACCTAAAAACCTAGAAATAAAGGTTCTTGACACTTGGTAATATTTTAAATAAGACATTTTAAAAAAAGAGCAAAAACAATATAATCATATAGGAATGCAGAATAATCTTAACTTTAAAAATGAGTATCTCAAACCACTGAAAATAATTTTGAGACATATGGATTAACTCACAATGTGTTTATAGACTCTGGGAAGTTTTGATAATCCTGCCATAACTTGTTTCTCCCAAACAAACCAGACTTTCATTGGTTCTGCTCAGGACCCAGAAATGTACAATCAATGCCAGACTGACTTATCAACCTTGGTTAGTTATATTAACAAATTGGTTGTAATGACCAGTTATAAACATAATGGGTTTTTTTCTCACAAGGTATGCTTAACTTTTAAAACACATGAGATATTGTCCCAGCTTTCTGATAACAACCCTATTATCATCACACAGAATGTCATACTTATAAAAATTCAGCCAAATTTCCATTTGAAGGACCGGAGAGATAGCATGGAGGTAAGGCATTTGCCTTTCATGCAGAAGGACAGCGGTTTGAATCCTGGCATCCCATATGGTCCCCTATGCCTGCCAGGGGCGATTTCTGAGCATGAAGCCAGGAGTAACCCCTGAGCGCTGCCGGGTGTGACCCAAAAACCAAAAACAAACAAAAAATAAATAAATAAATAAATAAATAAAATTTCCATTTGGAAAATAAAACAAGCATCAGAACTGGATTCATATATGGTAGAGATTTTGAAATGATCAGAATAGAAATCTAAAATAGCTGTTTAATGCATTGACTTCGATTGGGAAATTAGAGAACATGTAAGCATAGATGGGTAATATAAGCAAAAAGTTTAATAAAGAGGCTAGACATAAAATAATATCACTCATTTGTGGGATATATGATAAACAAGAGATAGTATAGTAATACCCAGAAACAATAGAGGCAAAGGTCAGGAGGTCTAGCCAGGATAGAAAGCTCAGTGAGTGTGGCTAGAGTAGAGAAGTATCTACTAGGACAGTGGTTGGCAACCTGTGGCTTGCAAGCCACATGTGGCTCTTTACACTTTTAATTTGGCTCTTCTGTGTGCCGGGTGGCCTCTCCAGGAGTCAGGACTCTGCTCCTAGCCTCTGTCATTGTGCGCCCTGTGTGGCTCTCAAAATAAATTTCAATTGTGGTTTTGGCAAGATTTGGCTCAGTTAAAAAAAAAAGGTTGCCGACCACTGTCTAGGACAGGGGTCTTCAAACTTTTTAAAGTGGGGGCCTTAGAGAGCTGGAGGGCCGGACTATATGAGCTACTAATTCCTACTCACACTGCACATATATTATATAAATAAAATGAAAACCATTTATAAACAAATAGATCATGCACCAGTATTTCAATGGGAACTGTGGGCCTGCTTTTGGCTAATGAGATGGTCAATGTCTGGTTCCATATTTGTCACTGCCAGCCGTAACAAGTGATGCAAGTGGGCATCAGTTAATCTTGATTTGGTTGGAGATTTCAGATGTTTCATTCTTGAAAAAGTCTGTTCACAGGCATAAGTGCTACCAAAGATGGTTACCATTTTGAGTGCATGGTTCCTGATATTTGGATATGTCTCAGAGGGGAGAGATGCATAGAAATTCAAAAGGTTACTTGACTTAAATGCATCTTTCAGAGAGTCACAATTCTGCAGTTCAGCCGTTCCATTTGGTAAATTGTAAGGACATTTTCAATCTCAACAGGAAATGGGTTACTAAAAAGCTGTATGTCCTGTTCATGGAGATAAAGCTCTTTGAATCTAAATTGAAACTTCTTTTGCAACAATTCTAGTGAAGCCAGACATGTTTCCTTTGAGAATGCAAACAATGGTTTGTTTGCTGACAGGTTTTGAGT
Organism: Suncus etruscus; assembly: GCF_024139225.1. Taxonomy (NCBI): domain Eukaryota; kingdom Metazoa; phylum Chordata; class Mammalia; order Eulipotyphla; family Soricidae; genus Suncus; species Suncus etruscus. The sequence goes on from NC_064854.1 coordinate 98,965,901, forward strand.
TGTTGGGAGATGACTGAAGTTTCCCTCCTGTACTTGTTTGATGAGAAGGCCTAATTTTACTTCAAATGCTTTCACATGTGATGCCATATCACAGATGAGCTTCCCCTTGCCTTGAAGTTGCAGATTGAAACTGTTGAGTAGCTCTGTTATATCTGTCAGAAAGACAAGGTGCCATTTCCATTCTGCATCATTGAGCTCTGGTACTTCTTGGTTTTTTGAAAGTAGAAAAGCTGTAATCTGCGGAAGTAAGTCAGAAACGTTTCAAAACTCTCCCTCTACTCAGCCAACGGACTTCTGTGTGGTACAGAACATCTTCATGAGCAACATTTACCTCAGATAGAAATTCCTGAAATTGTCTGTGGTTTAGTGCATGAGTTCTAATGTAACTAACACAAGATACCACAATTTTCATAACAGAGTCCCACTTCAGTGATTTACAACACAGCACTTGTTGGTGGATGAGGCACTGTATGGCAATTGGATGAGGATGGTTATGTTTGTCCATCTCTTGTGTAATGTGAGCAGTTACTCCTCTCTTAGACCCCACCATGCTAGGAGCACCATCAGTTGTTACACTGACTAGTTTAACCCAGTCCAGCTCCAAACCATTCAGTTTGGCAAACCTTTTCAAATATATCCACTCCTGTGGTTGTACCTTTGATACTTTGCAGTGCAGCAAGCTCTTCTGTGACTTCAAAATACTCATTTGTCCCACGCATATAAATGAGAAGTTGGGCAGAATCACGAACATCATTGCTTTCGTCGAGTGCCAAGGAAAAATAGCAGTTTCTTTGCAGAGTTTTGCAAAAATGGTGCAGTAAATTTTCTCCCATTTCTTCAATCCTTCGTGTCATTGTAACTCCTGAAAGGCTCACTGTACTAAATAAATCGGCCTTCTCTGGACACATCTCTTTGGCATTCTTTAACAAATTTTCTCTCCACAAATGGTTTGCCATTGCGCGCTATTAGCTTGGCAACTTGAAAACTTGCCCGCAGTGAGGAAGTATTTAACTGCTTCTGCTTCACAAAAGTATTTTGCTGAGTTGTCAGTGTATGTTTCAGTTGTAATATTTTATCTTTTCTCACTTCTCCAACCAAACAATCATATTTATCTTTATGTTGAGTTTGATAGTGGCGTCGCAAATTGTATTCTTTGAACACAGCAACTATATTCTGGCATATCAGACACACAGCTTTTTCTTTGTACCGCATAAAAAAGTAATCGTAAGTCCACTGTTCTTTGAATATCCTACACTCGCCGTCAATTTTTCTTTTTCTTGACATCATTGTTTCCTAGGGATTCCAAACTGATATTAGTGAAATACAAATATGTGAGTATATATACACACAGTGTATGAACCCCCATTAGTCCCTGATGTGAACACTTACCCCTTGCGGGCTTTTCTAAGCAGACCAGCTCAGTCCCTGATAGTTCAGTTATATCTCCCTATATAATGCCAAATTGATATGTTTGGAATCAGCATGTGAACACTGAAAAGAAATTGCAAAATGCATATAAAATTTTCAATGTAACCCCTTTAAAATGCTTCAGCATCAAACCCCTAATTTTCCACATGGGCAATTCAACACCGAACCTCTAACCTCCCAACCACCACCCACCCCCTAACTTTGATTTCAGCACTGAATGCCTCACTACCCCCAAAGGAGAATTTTCATATGAGTCACCCACAGCCCAATTGGGCAGAAGCCCCCATCTGGCAAAAATTTATTTCTATGGCACTTTAGACTGACCTTTGGCAGTGGAGGGAGTGGAGGAAAAACCTCACTGACAGGCAGGCACAGCACACAGACACCACGTTGCCTGGGGGTGGAGCAGGCGCCTTTTTACGTCATATAGTCACCCACATGTGGTACTCCTTGCCAAGCGGTGTCTGGCGCCCTCCAGTTACATCATCAGTAACAGGCGCAAGGGCGCATCAGTGTCCCTCTCAACACCGCCCTCACGCCCACCCTCCCAGCACACAACATGCTGTGGGCGGAGGCGGTTGATGTCATCCGTAAGAAACCGTGATACTGAGTGTATATGCTGGCAGGTATCTTGGCAACCAAACAGCACTCACTGCTGGTGAGCCGGATCAGACTCCTCTATGGGACTCATGTGGCCCCCTCCATTAACAATAGTGCAAGCCACACTCAAAAGAGAGAGAGAGGTAGAAACAGAGAGAGAGGCAAACTGCCTGCCTTAGAGCAAGGTGGGGGTGGAGGTTGACGTTGGGTGGGAAATGGGAGACATCTGTGATGGGGAGGGTGCACTAGTGAAGAATGGTATACACTATATAACTGAAGCCCAACAATGAACAGTATTTTAAAAACCTATTCAGGGGACCGGCTGGCGCTATAGGTAAGGTGTCTGCCTTGCAAGCGCTAGCGTAGGACAGACTGCGGTTCGATCCCCTGGTGTCCCATATGGTCCCCCCAAGCCAGGGGCAATTTCTGAGCACATAGCCAGGAGTAACCCTTGAGCGTCAAAATGGGTGTGGCCCAAAAACCAAAAAAAACAAAAAAAAAACCTATTCAGAAAAGACATTTGTACTCCTAAGTTTCCTGCAGCACTACTCACAAATGCCAAAATCTGGAAACTACCCAAATATTCAAGAGCAAATGACTGTATGACATAATTATGATACATCTACACAATGGAATACTTCTCAGCTATAAGAAAGAATCATACAATTTGCTTCTATATGGATGGACCTGGAGTGTATCATGCTGAGTGAAATCAGTCAGGAGGAGGGAGTGGGACATCCACAGAATGATCTTATACTTGGGATATAAGAAAACAATATTGGGAAATAAAAAATGGCCAAAGACAATAAACTGAAAACTGGTCTTCAATAAGAAGCTCATCACAATGGGAGGGTGGGTTGGGTAGTACTGGACAATGATGGAGGGAAGTGGCTTCTCTGTTGGAGGATGTGGTGCTAGAATGTTTAATGTATGAAATCCTGCCTACTATTAACAAATAACAGTTGTGTGCCTGAAATTCAACTATGAATAACTTTGTAAATCACAGTGCCGTAATCAAAAGATATTTTAAAAATGTTCTTCATCATTGCAGCTTCAGCATCACCTGCTTTTGATGTGTATCTTCTCTATCACTCTCAAAGTTTCTGGCTTTTCCTGCCTCCTAACCCTTTTGCTATCCTGTGTAGAGATTTTGTGAGAGAAATTATTTCCTCATCGCCCTCTAGTCTCTCCTGGTACTATATCTGAGTTTCAAATTTTACTATTGCGATAGGTGTTTTGTGTTTTTCTTTTAAAAAATAGTAAAGTTGTCCTGAATAGATAATATGAGGATTAAAGTACTTACCATGCTCATAGACAACTGTCATTAATCTCCATCACTACATATGGTTCCCAAAGACAGGAGTGACTCCTGAACATAGAGCTAAGAGTAATCTTTGAGTACTACTGGATGTAGTCTAAAAATGAAAACTAAAAAATGGGAATACCAAAAAGAAATATTTGAATAATGACTAAGTATTTTCTAATATGACACCAAATTATATATTTATAAAGCTAAAATATAGCAGAAAAATACCAAAACAATTGGTATCTTTTAGGTAAAGTATGAATATGAATAGTTTATAGATTGTTTAAGATGCAGGGGGAAAATTCTGAAATAAGTTGAAGATGGGTGGAACATTTATAGAGGTTCAGGAATTACATTAATCTTCAGAAACCATGCAAAAAATACATTTTAATATAGAATTATGTGTTCAGAAAAACTATCACTCAAACGAAAATACTTTGACAAATTAAAATTGAGGAAATTTGTTGCCAGAAAATTCACCTGTCAATAATGCTCAGCTAGAGAGGTAGTTAGTACTGAGGATAGGGTGCTTGCTTTATACACTGAGGTGAGGGTTTGATCCCCATCATCACTTATTGATTCTCAAGTCCCCTCAGGAGTGATCCCTGAGCAAAAATAACAAAACGCACAACAACAATAACAAAAAGAAAACAGGAGTAAGCTCTGAACACTGCCAATTGTGACCTCAAAACCAAAAAAAAAAAAAAATTTTACTGGGGTTGGGAAGGTGGCACTAGAGGTAAGGTGTCTGCCTTGCAAGCACTAGCGTAGGAAGGACCACGGTTCGATCACCCAGCATCCCATATGGTCCCCCAAGCCAGGAGCAACTTCTGAGCGCATAGAGAGGAGTAACACCTGAGCATCAAACGGCTCAAAAACAAACAAAAAAAATTTACAAATTTAGAGATATAGCTCATAGGCAAACTTTTGCTTTACAGGCCTTGTGTAAGCACTTGTCCCTGGCAACACATAAAAGGAAAATATGAGAAACTTGAATATAGTGTTAGAGAAGGAATAAAGGAGATTGTCAGTTACTTCCCTTGAGTAAGTGAAACTGCCTAGCCCTTGTTCCTCTAGACCCAAGTGAGTACATACATGAAACATAGAATGTGGCTGCAAACTCTATATGAAATGCTAAAGTGTTCTCTTGGTCCCATAAGACTGAGGAAATTATAGATGTTAGTTATCTTCCCCTCCAAACTTATGTACTATGATATGATGTGCACCCACGTTTTTATAATTACTTTTAAAAATATAAACAGTAGGGGGGTGTTCTTTACATGACTGAAACCCAACCATAATCATGTTTATAATCAAGGTGTTTAAATAAAGATATTAAAAATAAGATACCTTCACCTTTTAGATCAAATGCAGTATTTTTTTTGTGTGTGTGGTTTTTGGGTCACACCCGGCAGTGCTCAGGGATTATTCCTGGCTCCAGGCTCAGAAATTGTTCCTGGCAGGCACGGGGGACCATATGGGACGCCGGGATTCGAACCGATGACCTCCTGCATGAAAGGCAAACGCCTTACATCCATGCTATCTCTCCGGCCCCCAAATGCAGTATTTAATAAAATTGTAATTAAGAAAACCCAACAGGCAAAGGAAGTTGTATAGTGGTGGGAGGGAGACTGGGGACACTGGGGAGAGAAGTGAGCACTGGTGAAGGAATTGAAAAAATATATAAACAGTAGTTAATTGATAAATGAGATTTATTTAAGAACTGTTGCAAAAGGCAGAGACAGACCTCTGTTTCCATTCTAGTAAATATGGGAAAGTTGGGATTTACAACCGAAATGAGCTCAAGCAGTTCAGTGAATATATTCCAAGGCTAGGGATGAGATATTTGATCATATGTCATGTACAAGAAGTGTTCCTCTATATTGGCCTACAAGGTTCTTGTTAGAATAGGATAATCAGGTCAGGTAAGAACAGAAATTTAGAAGGAGAAATAACCTCCATCTCTCAATAGTTATTGCAAACCCAGTTAAATTCTTATTTGAAAACTAATCATTCAAATGAGTAGTTCTCAAAGAAAAGTTGATTTCAAGTATAAATATTAGTTTTGTTAAGTCCAAAATTATCAAGTTTTCAAACAGAAGTCTTGTTTTCTGAAGAATCCTGAAGCTTTTTCAAAGTAAATATAAACTTCTAATAATTTAAAGTTTCTCTTTCTAAAAATAAGATTTGGGGCTGGAGAGATAGCATTGAGGTAAGGCATTTGCCTTTCAGGCAGAAGGTCACCGGTTCGAATCCGGGCATCCCATATGGTCCCCCAAGCCTGCCAGGAGCAATTTCTTTTTTTTTTTTTTTTTTTTTTTTTTTTTTTTTTTTTGTGGTTTTTGGGTCACACCCGGCAGTGCTCAGGGGTTTTTCCTGGCTCTGTGCTCAGAAATTGCTCCTGGCAGGCACGGGGGACCATATGGGACGCCGGGATTCGAACCAATGACCTTCTGCATGAAAGGTAAACGCCTTACCTCCATGCTATCTCTCCGGCCCCAGGAGCAATTTCTGAGCCAGGAGTAACCCCTGAGTACTGCCGGGTGTGACCCCTCCCCCCCAAAAAATAAGATCTAAAATCAGAAGTGAGAAAACCACTATAACTTATGCCAAGCTAGAACTACTTCATTTCTTGTTTTGACCTCTGAGTCATTAAGAGATTCCAAGAACCTAAATGAATCCTTGTACTGTGCCTATATTTGTTTTTAGACTGGAAAGTAGTTTTTGATTATCCAATGATATAGGCCACAGTCAGAAATTTTTCAATCACTTTTCAGTCACTCACTCTTGTTAGTAGTGAGGCTGCATGGTTCTGGGCATCATGGTACATCTTTGACCAGGAGCCCACACTGACAACCACCAGCTCCTCAGGAACATATATAGTTGGATATTGTTAAGAAATGGAACTCTTCAGCCTCCAGAGACTGTACTGTGAGATCCATGACTTGAAGCAATCAGGTTTGACTCATTCCAACTTCACATATTGGAGGTGACTGACACCACAGAAACAACCTACAGGTCCCAGTGCCCACTGCAGAAGACCCATTTTTAAAATGACCTAGTGGAATGAGATAGGAGAGAGGTCAATAAAAGAAGTAAAATGACTAAGACATCATCCACAAGGATTTGAAGCCAGAGATCTGAACACCAGAGTATCTGATATTAAGGTTGCAGACTTTGGCTTCAGCAATGAGTTCATCAAGGGCCATAAACTGAATACCCATGGCAAGCCCCATCTCTGCTAACCCTAAACATTATTTTTGGGTGAAGGACAAAAGTATAACGATCATGTGATAGCTGAATACTTCTTTGTTTGCAGTATTCCCACCTGTAAGCAGATACTCAGTACTTTGAAGGGGTAGTGAGGGGGTACAGAGCAAAAGTGACCATAATACCCTGCAAACCTGGAAACCTGCTCAAGAAATTCCTAAGCCCCAACTCTAGTGAGAAGTACTTTTGAGAACATAATGAGGGACCCCCTCGATGAAGACAAAAACAAAGAATCTGAGAGTGAGACAGCCCCCTATCCAAGTGCTCAGAACTGAAGACACATTACCAATGGTCTACAGGTGGGACAAGATCCAGTAAGAGTGTTACCCCTTTTAGGGCAAAATGCCAATCTTATCTGATGGTCAGACCAGCCCACATCTGGGAAGGGATTATGGAAGGTAACAAAGGGGTTGCCTGAAGGGTGTAAGAGAGATTCAGAGCGAGAGACTCAGCAGGACAGTAGAGCAGAGACAGAATGGAGGCAGAGGCTGTTTAGTTTAGAAGTCATGTGAGATATGCACATGGTGATTAGGGCCTTATAATGAAGATGCATTTCTCCTGAAACTTCATGACTGCCTATGGATCATTTCCTAGCCATCATCCTGGACCTTCAGACCCACCTGGCCAAAGAAGCTGCAGGTGTCAGGCAAGCCGAGAAAGGCCTCATCATCCATCCACCATCACGGACTTTTATTAATTTAATTAATACAACACATGAGCATCAAGTGTAAGAAAACAGTGGGAACTCCCTGCTCCTGGGCTGCCAGAGATCCAAGGTGCAGGCCTGAAATATTCCGTGGGAGGCCCTGCCTGCTGCAAATCACAACAGCTACTATGCCCTTTCCCCATGAATTTGAGGTCTCCGCAACTTCAGAAAATGGAAGTTTTCAATAAACCCATTACTCCCACATTTGCTGATTTTGAGTCATAACACCAGCTGATTAGATGCAAAGTGTCTCTGAATCCTCTACTCATATTGAAAGCAAAGATTCCACACAGTATGTCAGAGTTCCAATGGGACCTGAGCGTCCTTCCCCCTTCTCCTCACGGACAACAGTAAAGACTCAACAGAACCAAAAGTGGGGACTAGGACTATAGCAGTTAGGAAGCTTGCCAGGCACATGGTTGACCCAGATTTAATCCTGGCATCCCAGATGGTCCTGTAAGCACTACTAAGAGTGATTCCTAAGTGCAGTCAGGACTAACCACTAAGCTCCACTGAGTGTGACCCAAAAAAAAACAAACAAAAATAATAAAAACAAAAACAAAGCCAGAACAGACTCTCATGATACCACCTGCTTCAGGCCCTTCCTTCTGGGGAGCCTGAGAGTTCGAGCCTAGCTTACCCTCCACCCCTCCCCAACTCCAGATAAGGTAACAAAGGTCTAAAGGCCTTCTTTTTTTTTTTTTCCTTCTTGCTCCCCGGCAAAAGGCCTTCTTTAGCTTAATAGTCAGATACCTTTGTTTCAGGCCAAGCCCAAAAGAACTAGCATAGAGTTTAAAACAGACTGCAACAGTCAAAGAAAGCTCTGTGGTGGTAAATGTGGGACAGTGAAATCAAGTTCCCTACATTTAAACTGAGCACAAAGATGTTGAGCTTTATGGAGATTTGTAATAAAATGCAGGAGAGGAGCCAGGACCAAAAACACACAGCAGACACAGAAGTAGTGCAAAGAGCAGGACTGTCTGCACAGACACTTAGCCAGGAACTTCCTGGGAGACAAAGAGTAAGGCTGGCCTTCTGCCTCTGCAAAATTTCAGAGACAGAACAAAGCTGTCTTCTTGGCATTCTTCTGCTCTTCCCTTTTCTTCTGCTCTTCCTCTTCTCTGCTCCATCGGAAGAGGGAGATAGTTCTAGAGAAATAAACACCAAAAGAAAACATTAATAAGAAAGCATTAATTGAAGTATTAATGTAAGCATCTTACTTTGAGCCACTTTGGGGGAGGGTTGCTCCCCATTGGCACTTGGGGGTCCTAGGGGGTCTGACTGGAGATTGCTGGCCAGCCTGGTTGGCTGTACAATCAATGCAAGAGCCAGAGGGTGCAATACTGCTCATGTCTTGTGGTATTGAGATACCTGGGCTATCCAGCTTAAGGGTTTATTATTCATGTCCTGCAGTGATAGAGGCCTCCCAAAGCTGCACCTGCCAATTATATGGGGGATCCTATGCTTCAGGGAATCAATATAAGGTTGAGTACAACATAGGCATGTACCCTAATCATCGTAGTAATTGCTCTTGAACCCTCTGAGTTACTTTTAATGCTAGGTTGTAAGAAGCAATTACTAGTATGATTTGTTTTTGGTTTTTATCATCTAAAACACAAGAGTTGTTGTTTTCTTAGACAGTCTGAAAGCCATAATATTAAACCATTTGTGTTGAAGTACAAGGATTTACAATACTGTTAATCATACATCTAATGCATATTATACATCTAATACATACATCTTATGCACATTATTCTAGCACCAGACCAGAGACCAGAGAGCCAGTTTTCCTCCACCAGACCCCTAATACCATCTCCCACATAAGCTCAGTTCAATAGACAAAATCCTTGCATTCTGATGACTTTGATCAGTTTTTGTTCCCTTAACATCTTTCTCCCATACATATAGAAGAGATTGTGTGTCTGTGTATATGCAGGTAGTGACACTTACACAATATAGTTAATCTGATATTTACAAAATAGTAAATCAAAAAATTTTTTTCAAAAATTAAATATTTTAAAGATATACAATCTAAGGATTATAATTTTCTACAAACATTTTATAGTTTACATTGAAATAGTAAATTGAATAAATGTGGAGAGAATTAAGAAAATTTCAAGGGGAAAATATGAATAGATCTATAAAAGTACTAAGTGTATTTTTTGTACTAAGGGATTACTGAATTTATATTAGAAAATATTCTATTGTAGATACTGTTTAAGTGCTTGCATTAATAAGAAAAAGTCTATAAAAATCTCTGTGGGCATAAAACTAATCAGATATAGAACATCCAGTATAAAGAACACATTAATTTTTATTAAAAATGTGCAAGATTCTAATATATTGGAGGACAAACATAAGTGCTAAATGTGAGTGCCTTACTCAGTGCCACATGCTGGGAAATTTGTCCTGTCTTTTCTAGATGCTTTTTTAATGCTCCGAGCAAAACTAGTTTCAGAGCTATGAATTCCCTCAGCTGATGTCTGTCCACGAAGCTCTGTATCATTCCTTCAAATCTGAATGATAATCTAGCTGGAAAGAATAGGGTTGGTGAGATCTCCATTTTGTTGAGTTTTTATTCCATATTCCTCCATTCTCTTCTGGATTGTAGAGTCATATTTGACAGATCTATTGCCAATTTTAGAGAATTTCCTTCGTATGTAAGTTCCTTTTTTATCTTGTTGCTTCCAATATATGTCTCTTTGAATTTTGTCATTTTGAGTTCAATGTGTCTTGGAGTTTTTCTAGTCACATCGGTTTTTACAGGGCTCCTCTAGGCCCCTTGGATCTCATTGCTTGTATTCCTCAACCTGAGAGATTCTTATCTAGGACTTCTTTTGCCTTCCTGTTCTTCAAAGCTTTCAGTGATTCCTCTTAAACTCATCCCATAGTTCTCTAGTATGCTGTTCATTTCTTTTCAGACTATTTCCTATCCTTCTGTTGCTTTTTAATAGTTTATTCCTATCATGTTGGAGTTCCTTGATATGTTCCTCTGTTACTGTTATTCTATTGCTCAGAGCTTCTATTGAATTTTTGTTTAGTTGGTTTTGGATGTGGAGGCACATTTAGCTGTGCTCAGGGTTTACTCATGGCTATGCATTCAGGTATCATTTTGGTGGGTTCATAGTACCATATATGGTTCAGGATTAAATCCTGTTTGGCTACATCCAAAGCTAACACTTCATCTACCATCCTATTTGCATTCCTCTATTGAGTTTATTTTTTTTATATCATGTACCACATACTCTTATTATCTGCTTAGAGTTTTCTCATTTTGACCTTCATATGTTTTTATGATTGCTGACTACCTATTCCATCATTCCTTTGAGCTCATTAATCATCCTCACCATGCTGTCATTAAAGTCATTTTCTGAGGGTTTACAGAGCTGTATTAGTTGTGCATTTCTGTACCATTGTTTTAGCTCAATGAACTTGGTGTGCTTGTACCCAATTTTCCCATTAATTTTTTTTTCAGTATCCTGCCATGCTAAGGTGAATATAGTTAGCTCCCCTGAGAGAGTTTGAGGAATTGTGCTTGGTATTGCTCTTTCCTTTCTCTATCTTCATCCAGTGACAGGAAGTATAACTGAGCAGTGTGAAATTTGTTGAGTAGATCTGTTGCATGACTGTAAATTCAGCCACGTATTTTAGAAGCTGTAGCATGAGTCCACTAGTACGGAGGAAGTCAAGTGTGGAGGCTTCTGGAACCCTCCCTCAAAGGAGATCTACCTCCTTTTTTTTTTAAAGTAGTTTTAGTGATCTCCACTAGAGATTAATGTAACCTGGAAGGATAGAGAAGTACTCAGATGTTCATTTTAAAGGGCCCATTGATACAGTGAAGGCACTGATAACCATAATGTTAAACCAACAAATGATGGTAGTGTTTAGCCAAAGACTTTATATACCCTTTTAACCACAAGTGTCTATTTAACAGACTAAAAATTTAGAGTTGAGTGGGATTTAAAAGTTAATAGAATTGGTAAGTGTACAAGCTCATGTCCTGAGCTTGTGCTCTTAACCTCAATGCCTAACATCCAACATGGTGGGATGACTATGGCCCTTAGAGTCTGAAATTTGAGTTAACTCTAACCTTAGAGTTACACTGCTTCTTTAATACATAATTGAATCATATGACAGATCACACAATCGATCACCTTTTGTAAGTAGTTTTTCAAAACTCCTTGTGCATGAACTTCTGTAGTTCCTAAGTCCTTTTTTTTTTTTTTTTTTTTTTTGCACCAGCAGGGCATAGTCCTAAGAACAAATTTACATTAAACAATGTGAAATAAAATTGAAGCTGTCTAGAGTGTTGGAAACAGTAAGAGCGTATGGTACCCTAGTGAGTGAGAGTGAGGCCCTGTGGCTCCTACACAGTGCAAGACCCAGATCCAAATGGGAGCCTGGTGAATACCAAGGTTTTAAAATTTTATAGCTAAAGAGTAAGTGTGGAATAATATATACAAGTCAAACTTCTCTTATATGCTTATATATCCTCTTATATATAATACCCACTTAATTAGGTTGAGGAGTTCCTTTCCCTATCTTGATTAATCTTTTATTCATATACAAATTGATTTATTTGTGTATAAGAAGTGTTAGGAGCTGGGATGCATACCCAAAAAAGTAAGTATTGGTTGGGAGCTACTATGTTTATTCTATGATGCTAGATCTAGAAAAAGGAGTAAAATATAATGCCTATTCATCATGCAGCAAACACGTTGGAGAAGATTCCTAATTATTTGTAGTAGTAAGTAATAAAGAAGTGTTTTTTGCTTTTATTTGCAAGGTGGCAATACATGTAGGATAAGGTATGTATCTAGCCTGGAAAGAAAGGTCTGTTTAGTAGAAGTGAAAGGAGGGTGAAGATTCTTAGAGACAATAAGGACTGATTGATTGATAGGTGAATCTCAGCTAGTGGGAGGCTAAAAGGATGTTGCAGCAGTTGCATTCTGATAGAAAACAACAAAAGTAATTGAAGTTCCACACTTCAACTCAACTCACTAATCTTCAGTGCTGGAATGCCCAGTATTTCAGCTCTTCAAGTGCCAGTTTTACACTATAGCATTTATTTGCTTTCTTCTCTTATTCCTCTGCATTCCTTAACCTCTTACAGGAAGTACAAAGATGCACGCATACTAAAATCAATAGTTGTTTCTCATAGATAGAAGTACTAGTCATGAGAAAAATAAAAATTCTTTTTCTTTATAAATAATTTCTTTAAAAATAAGAATTCTTGGGCCGGCGAGGTGGCGCTAGAGGTAAGGTGCAAGCGCTAGCCAAGGAAGGACCGTGGTTCGATCTCCCGGTGTCCCATATGGTCCCCCCAAGCCAGGGGCAATTTCTGAGCACTTAGTCAGGAGTAACCCCTGAGCATCAAATGGGTGTGACCCGAAAAAAGAAAATAAGAATTCTTAATAAAGGATGAAGATAGTTATTTGGAGATTGTTTAGTTTGTTTCCTTGACTTGAAAAAAATTTGTGCTTTGTAACAATTCTGCTATAAGGGCAGCAGAACTAATGTGTCCACAGAATTAAGTTTGCAGAATTAGGGTTAAGGACCTTGAGCAGGAAGGGCCTTTGGGACCCTGGTGTCAGGTAAAGTGTTGAAATGATATATGCATAAAACCAGAATTAACAATATTGTATATTACAGTAACTCAGTAGAAACTATTTTAAAATTTTACAGCCACACCAACCGTGCTCAATGCTTGCTGATTCTGTGTTCAGGGATCATTCCTGGACAGTTTGGTGTGCCAGAGATTGAATGCAAATCCCCCTACCTACTTTACAATCTCTCTTACCCCCAATAGATATTTAAGAAGAAGAGGAGAAGTAAATTAGGCAATAAATTTTAACCAAATTATTTTAAATAAAAACCTTAAATATGTTAAAGTAATATGTAATGATATAATATTCATAATAGTATAATTCTATTAATATTAATAGTAATTAATTCTTTATAACCGGATATTTAAATATTATAATAATTAAAAATAACAATATATCAAGTACTATATAAAGAATGTAAAAATATAGTAAAATAATAATTCCGGCTTTCAGACTTCCTTTTAGAAATTAAGTATTTGGGGCCAGAGAGATGTACAGCAGTAGGGCATTTACCTTGCACACAGCCAACACAGGACAGACCCCAGTTCAATTCCTGGCATCCTATATGTTCTTCAAAGCCTGCTAGGAGCAATTTCTGAACACAGAGCCAGAGGTAACCCCTGAGGGACACCAGGTTTGATCCAAAAAAAAAAAAACATAAGGAAGGAAGGAAGGAAGGAAGGAAGGAAGGAAGGAAGGAAGGAAGGAAGGAAGGAAGGAAGGAAGGAAGGAAGGAAGGAAGGAAGGAAGGAAGGAAGGAAGGAAGGAAGGAAGGAAGGAAGGAAGGGAGAATACATTTATAATCAAACTTCCCAAAGAGTTCTCTCTCATCTAGTCTGTAAGTGTCAAGACTTTTGCTAAGGACTGCTCATTTGGTTAATAGCTAATCTTGGATAGAAGAGCTCTTGAAAGAAAAAGGAAAATATGAGTGACTTCTGATCCCACATTATTGTTGTGGAATCAGAAGTCATGGGTCACCTGTAGCTAAGTGATCACTATTCCAGTTATTTTCTTGATGTGAATATTGTGAAAATTAATGTTCAGAAGCAATGTAAATGAAGTAGGACAGCTAAAAAGACAAATGACCGCACAAGAAATGATAGGATCCAATATTCTCAGCATCTCTTGGAGAAATGATGCACTTTCCCCTTCTGGTGGGACTAATGCTGGCGACTGTCTAGACTGTATAAAGGATTGGCAGCCATGAAGTCTGGAAATTGCATCTCACTCTCTAACCTACCCTTCTTTGCTTTTTTAATATTGCAGAGACCCATTTTATTGTTGGGATAACTAATTACTTTTGTTTAGGTCAACATATTTGATGCTTTGTACAGGAATCTAAAGATACCTTCTTGATCCCCTTCTCCAATTGCTGGAAAGATGCTGCCTCAACTGGCTTGTTACTCTTATCTACTTGGAAGTCTTAGAGTGAGTTTTCTCCTGGAAGAAGTTCCCCAAAGGTTAGTATTGATCTCAAAGGGGAAATTTGCTGGTTTTTTAAGGTCTTATTATCTGTCCCTTAAGGGGCTATCCCTCTGAATTTGTCAGCCTTGGGCAAATTTTTTGGACCACCCAATGGTATTTAATGGTTTACTACTGACTGTGTTCAGGGATCATTTCTGATGGGGCTGGGGGACCATATGTGGTGCTAAGGATCAAACCTGACTCTTGCATGCAAGGCAAGCACCCTACCTGCAATACCATATCTCCAGCCCCCATGGACATACTTTTAAAATAAAGTGATTTGTAATTGATTGAAATAGTATTGACCTTCATTCTGATACTTGAAGGATAGATTCTCCAATTTGATATTATGTCCACTGGGAGTGCATGTTTGAAGTTGCATAAAGCCTGAGAGTTGAGAGATTCTGTGAAACTGTATAGACTTATATGCTCTAGCTTGATCATTCTAGAAACAACTATTCCATGGGATAATAGCACATTCATTTCCTTTTCTGCCAACTTCTGCCCTGGATACGGGGGTCACCTATGAAGAATCAAGGCACAATAGGTATATTTCTGGTAATAATAATATTGAGATGAGATCATGGGTAAGTGGTCTCAAAACATTTCTCCTTCAGGAACTTTTGCTGCCTTAATGTTTCAGTGTCATGGTTCTTCCAACATGTGTATTTCTAACTAAATGGACTCAATTAACTACAAGTAATTTAGCACTCCAATGGTCATGATGGGTACTTTTGAACTTCCCAAACGTGCTTTTCTTAAAATTGAATGGAACAGCTCTGACTCTAAAATTGCTAAAACTAAATGAGAGGCTTATTTTGATTGGTATCTAGAGGCTTCCAGATGTTACCAACTCTAAAATTGCCTCTCTGCAAAATAAAAATCTTTAAAGAAACTGAAGCTAAGAAAAAAATTGAAAAAAAAAAGAAAATTAAAAAAAAAAAAAAGCTTTCTCTAACCTCTCCCATCCCACTTCTATGAACCCATGTGCACAGCTGCGGTCATGTATATGCAGCTCAGTGCCTGCTTCTTACATCATCTTCATCCCTTCTTTCTGTACCACCACCTCCTGCCTTCCCCCCACCTTCCTCTCCAGAGGTTAGTCAACTTCTGCTGAGTTGACTCTTCATGCTGAGGCTCCATCTGAGCCTTCTTTTTCTGAAATCTTTATAACTTTTCCTTTGACGTCAAGATTTTGTAATATCTAGACCAGAATTTCCCAAACTTACTTGGCCTACCAAAACCTCCATTGAATAACAATCAGCATCCTCCCTCCCTATCCACCTTTCCTCCAATCTAACATTTTTAAGAAAACAAGCAAAATCACCTTTCATTGCTTGGATGTCTACTACTGATGCCCTAGGTCTTATTAGAGTCTTCATGGAGGTATAGTGTCACCCACTTTGGGAAACTGGTCTAGACAAGCATTAGGTATCTTACATTCCTTGAACTTGCTGAGTTGCAAGTTATAGTTAAGGTTTCCTAAAATAATGAGAGGGTGACTAACATAATGCAAACTTACCAACATGAATTGTCTTATCTATATACATTATTTTATATGCTTATCTGTGAGGGGTTAAACCAAATATTGAATGAAACTTTACAATTGGGAAAACATTCTTTATAAAATTTCCCATCAAGGCATCATGATTTCCAAAGTTACTCCTAATTGAGTTTCAATTTTTCAGTGTTTTAACTTCAGTTCCACCACTAGTTAACTTTTCTCCACCAATATCTCCAGGTTCCCCGCTCCCTCATCCCTAGTCTGCTTCCTTGACAGACATATTTTTAAGTTTGGCATTTGTGGTTTGGATCTCGTTCTTTTTGTTTTGTTGACTCTATGTTTAGGAACAATGATAAGCCACACTTCTAGACTGCCAGTGTGTCAGAGGCCCCCAGCATCCTGACCATTACATCCCCTTCAATTTTTTTCCTGCATATAAAAAAATTCTTTAAAGGAATTTTGATAAGCAGGACCTAACTTTTGACAAGAGACCAAGAAGTTGACTGTAGACTTTAAGGTATTTCCATGGCTTTCCCTAAAGTCTATTAATTGGAATAAAATTCAAACTTGTACACATAAAGTGACAGAGCCTGTTTATAGTTGATACAGAATGTTTTAGCTCAGGCTTGGTATCTGCATTAGAATGACAAACGTGTGCTCGCTTCGGCAGCACATATACTAAAATTGGAACGATACAGAGAAGATTAGCATGGCCCCTGCACAAGGATGACATGCAAATTCGTGAAGCGAAAAAAGAAAAGAAAAAAAAAGAATGACAAACGTGACCTTCGATTTTATGATTGTTAGTGGACCACGCAAAAAAAATTTTTTTTGTAAACAGACATTAGGTAAAACTGGAGCTATTTAACTCAGAATTTAGTTGTTTAGAAATCTGTTCACTGACACTTTTGAAAAGTCACCAAAAAGAATAAAAATGATTGTCATCTTTCATATCACATGAAAATCCTTTATGGAACCAAAAATCTTATATTTACAAGAACAAACAAAACAGAAACTAGGACCAGAGATACAATGCTACAGAGTAGGACACCTGTCATACATGAGACTGGCCTGGATTTGATCCCAAGCACAGCTCTCAAGAGAGAGCCAGGAATTTGCAGATGACATGATGACACACAATAAACACCCTCAAGAGTCCACAGAAAAGCTCCTAGAAACAATTAACCAATACAGCAATGTGGCCGGCTACAAAGTCAATACACAAAATACAGTTGCATTTCTTATATATAACTCAGAGGAAACAGAGATCAAAAAGTCTCTGAGTCCACAAAAAAAGGGGGGGGCAGAGAGATAGCATGGAGATAAGGCATTTGCCTTTCATGCAGAAGGTTATCGGTTCGAATCCTTGAATCCCGGTGTCCCATATGGTCCACCGTGCCTGCCAGAAGCAATTTCTGAGCATGGAGCCAGTAGTAACTAACCCCTGAGCACTGCCGGATGTGACCCAAAAACCACAAACAAAAAAAAAAGTCTCTGAGTCTATCCCATTTAAAATAGTGTCCAAAACTATCAAGTACCTAGGAATCAACCTAACAAAAGAGGGGAGAGACCTAGATCATGAAAATTTCTTTTTTTTTTTTTTTTTTTTTTTTTTTTTTGGTTTTTGGGCCACACCCAGTAACGCTCAGGGGTTACTCCTGGCTATGCGCTCAGAAGTTGCTCCTGGCTTGGGGGACCATATGGGACACCGGGGGATCGAACTGTGGTCCGTCCAAGGCTAGCGCAGGCAAGGCAGGCACTTTACCTCTTGCGCTACCGCCCGGCCCCAGATCATGAAAATTTCAAAACACTTCAGAAAGAAACTGAAGAAGGCCTAAGGAAATGGAAGAACATTCCTGTTCATGGACTGGAAAAAATCAATTATCATCAAAATGACCATCTTACCTAAATATATACCTATATAGATTCAAGTAATTTCTATTCAAATTCAGGCAACATTATTCAAGGACTTAAAGCAATTATAAAGTTTATTTGGAACCATTATAGACTTAGGATAGCCAAATCCATATTGAAAAACAAGAAAAGGGGAGGCATTTCATTACCTAATTTGAAGCTGTACTACAAAGACAGTGATCAAACATAAAACAGTTTTTCAGATCAATGGGACAGAATAAAATATCCAGTGACAAACCCCCAAGTATATGGTCATTTATTCTTTGACAGAGGTACCAAGAATTTGAAATGAAATAAAGACAGTCTCTTCAACAAATTGTGTTGGAACAATTGAATAAACATGTATAAGAAATTAAAGATTGATCCACATCTCACACTTTACACAAAAGTCAATTCAAAGTGGATTAAAGACCTTGATATTAGATCTGAATCTGTAAAGTTCATTGAGGAAAATATAAGAATACTCCAAGACTCAAAGAAGTTTTTGATGATAGGATGCCAATGGCAAGAACTATAACCTCAAACATAAATAGGACTACATCAAATTAAAAAGTTTCTGTATAGCAAAAGAAACATGGGCTAAAATTAGAAGATAGCTAATTGAATGGGAGAAAAATTTTGCATTCATCACATCAGATAAAGGTTTGGTATCTGGGGTATACAAAGTACTCACAAAAGTTTACTCCACAAAATCTAAAATCCTCATCAAAAATAGGGAGAGGAGGGACCGGAGAGAGAGAACAGTGGTAGAGCATTTGCCTTGCAAGCAGCCGATCCAGGCTGGCAGGTGGTTTGAATTCCGGCATCCCATATGGTCCCCTGAGCCTGCCAGGAGCAATTTCTGAGCACAGATCCAGGAGTAACCCCTGAGCGCTTCTGGGTGTGACCCAAAAACAAACAAACAAAGAAATAGGGAGAGAAAATGAATAAGCACTTCTCTGAAGAAGACCGACAAACGGCCAACAGACACATGAAAAACTGCTCATCACCACTTCTCATTAGGAAAATTCAAATTAAAACAATAATGAGATGTTATCTTATACCACTGAGGATAGCACATATCAAAAATACTGGGAACAATCTCTGTTGGCAGGCATATGATGAAAAAGGAACTTTCATCCACTGTTGGTAGGAATGCTGCCTGGTCCAACCCCTATGGAAAACAGTATGGGGGGTTCTCAATAAATTCAGAGCTTCCAATTGATCCAGAAATCCCTCTTTTGAGCATATTTCCCCAGGACATAAAAACATTCATCCAAAAGGATGTATGCAAACCGCTATTCATTGCAACACTCAGTACAATAGCCAAGACTTGGAATCAACCTAGATGTCCAACAACAGATGAGTGGATCATGAAGATGTGATATACATATGCAATGGAATACTACTTAATTGTAAGGAATGATGCAATCATGCAATTTGAAGCAACATGAATGGAACTGAAAAATATTATATTAAATTAAGTAAGCCAGAAGAAGAGTGATATCACTTATATGTGGTATTTAGAATAACAGCATGAAGAAATTCAATAGTCTAAATGGGAGTTGCCTCAAATATCCTTTGCCTCAAAGTATAGCAATGGGAAGAGTGGAAGAGGAGAAACACAAATATGAAAGGATGGGAGCCAGGGGCCAAGCAGTCTCACGTGCATTGGTAGTGGTAAAAATAGAAAGAACTGGGGCCGGGCGGTGGCGCTGGAGGTAAGGTGCCTGCCTTGCCTGCGCTAGCCTAGGACGGACCGCGGTTCGATCCCCCGGCGTCCCATATGGTCCCCCAAGAAGCCAGGAGCAACTTCTGAGCGCATAGCCAGGAGTAACCCCTGAGCGTCACAGGGTGTGGCCCAAAAACCAAAAAAAAAAAAAAAAAATAGAAAGAACTAAATATACAAGCCAAAGGCAACAACAATGAAATCAAGAGACCCAAATTTTAACAATCTAAACTTAAAATGGGTCTGTTATACTGGCAGGCTGGAGGGTTGGGAGTAGTAGTACGGGATGTACTTGGGGAACTTAGGTGGTGGAATTGTCCCTGAATCATTGCATGTCTGAAGCCCAACTGCGAAGAACTTTGACAATGGTTTCAATAAAATTAAAAATTAAAAATATTACACGGGGCCGGGAAGGTGGTGCTAGAGGTAAGGTGTCTGCCTTGCAAGCTCTAGCGTAGGACGGACTGCAGTTCGATCCCCTGGTGTCCCATATGGTTCCCCCAAGCCAGGGGCAATTTCTGAGTGCTTAGCCAGGAGTAACCCCTGGGCATCAAACGGGTGTGGCCTCCCCCCAAAAAGTTACATGTTTAGACCCTTGAGACATAACAATTATCTATTCTTTGGTTCTCTAGACTATTCATTTATTGGACTGAGATCTCTTAGTATAGAAGATTGTGTTGGAATCTCCTTTTCCAAAAGATAGAAATTATTCTAGATCTTTTATTTAGATAATCCAATCAAGTGAATTAAACAAATGCCATTTTTCCTGTATCTGAAAAAAGTTGATTCTAAAGACAATGATCTGTTCTCTATTGAATCAGATGTTATACTCTTGGAAAAATTCTCTTACTCATCTTGGCAAAATAATCTTCTTATTCAATATTGTACTTGGATATACTAGGAAATTTATTTAGGAAAATGAAATAAAAGATATGTAGACTGGGAAAATACATCATAGAATAACCAATTACTATATAGTCTGAAAAATATAAGTTTAATACACAAAAACCAATTGCCACATATCAGGGTAAAATCATTTCAAATTTGACCATTTGACATTAAAACTCAATGACATCCCAGCAACAGCACTAGGAATCAAATTCCCCCCTGGAGAGTTCCTAATACTGCTCAGGTACCAACTTCACCTGGTTGATACAATATCTACATGAGAAGGAAACAGCAACAACTTGATCTAAGAGCAGGTTGCCCTACCTCATCACCTAATGGTAAGATGAAATCAGAAGACACTGTATCCTCTGATCTGTGAATAAACCAAGATCACTAATTACAGAAAACTGACTTTGATCACCGTGACTGAGCAAGACTTTTTCTGGGACCAATAAGAAAGATCACCTATCTAACTGTAGTTTCAGCTTCTCACAAGAGCATAATTTTATTTATATATTTATTAGTTTTAGGCCACATCTAATGAACGGTGTTTGGCTCCTAGTTCCCAGTAGTTCAAGGAATCATGCGGTGCCATACATAGAACCCAAATCAGGAGTCTGCTGTTCCACGTGTGACTTTTCCTGCTTTATTCTTATTTCTTTTTTTTTTCCCCTTTTATTTTGGAACCATATCCAGTTGTGCTCAGGGCTTACTCCTGGCTTCACCCTTAGGAAAAGCTCTTGGTAGTACTTGAAGGATCATATAGCCTGCCTGGAATTGAACCTGGGCTCGCCATGTTCAAGGCAAGCTCCCTCCCTACCCATTGTACTATCTCTCTGGCTGTCTTCTCATCACTTCTGGCTTTTACACTATTGCAAACATTAAAATTCTTGATAAGATCTTAATCATCAGGGAGCTGGAGTATAGAATAAAGGGCACTTACCTGCTGATCTTGATTGATCCTTGAGCATCACCAGAACTAATTCTTGAGTACAGAGATAGGTGTGGCCCAAAATCCAAAAAAGTTTTTAAATCTTCATATACCGATACTTTTATCTGTTCCATCATATAGCCTATGCTGGAAAATGTTCCATATGCATTTGTGAAGAATGTATTCTGTGGAGAATAAAATGGTATATGTTAAGTCCATCTATTCTAATGTGCCTTTTATGCACATTTCCTTGGTTTTTGTTGTTTTTCTTTGTTGTTTTCTGTCTGGATGACCTCTCCCCTAAGTGTAGTGTTAAAGTTCTGTTCCTAATTATTATTTTTGTGCTGTTATTAATGAATGTTTTCCTTTATTATTATTTTTTTTTTTTTTTTTTTTTTAATATGTGTCCCACCATTTTTTTTTTTTTTTTTTGGTGCCTTTACTGTACCTCCTCATTCTATACAGTCAGTGTAAAGCACACAGCCTGTGGTAAGAATTGGGAGGCCTTATCTTATCTTTTATTTATTTTATTTTTTTTTCTTTTTCTTCAGGGCAAATTAAAGTTGTTTTTTTTTGTTTGTTTGTTTGTTTTGTTTTGTTTTTGTTTTTTTTTAAAATAAGAATTCATTTAAAGGACAAAATTAATTAATATAATGAGGCAAACCAACACAACACGATATAACAACACAACATAACATATAATATAATTGCTATAATAATAATACATATAAGTCAAAAAAAGCCTCCGACCAAAAAAAAAAAAAAAAAAAAAAAAAACCACAATTTTTTTTTTTTTTCATAATGGCTTACATATCTTTCACTATAATATTCCGGATACCTATTCACATTGAATCAGGGGAATACCCATCACCTAATATGTCCTCTTCCCAATCAAAAATCAAATATGCTGAAAATAGGCAAAGTCCTTTCTAGAAGCTTCCAACCTCAGTTTGAGAGAGGATGTGAAAAAAGTAATTAAAATACCACAACAATACCAAAAAAAATATCAAATTAAATAACCGATAAGCACTACAGCAATAAAGGCAAACACCACACAGTAGTCTCGGTTCTGAAATCCAATCATACTCAAGTACAAAAAGAAAGAAAAAGACTAAACAAAATAAAATAAAATAATATTGGAGACATCAACCGTAATCTCCACACCAAAATAAAGATGTCAATGTTCTAGGTGTTTCAGAAAAGTGCTACCATTCTGTGTTTTTCTTTTGTCCTCTGACTTACTTCGTTTAACATAACATGATCTAGGTCCATCCACGTTGCTGCAAAGTCTGTGATTGTATCATTTCTAACTGCCATGTAATATTCCATTGTATATATGTACCACATCTTAATGATCCATTCATCTGTTGTTGGGCATCGAGGTTGTTTCCAAGATTTGGCTATTATACTGAGTGCTGCAATAAATAGTGGGGTGCATACGTATTTTGGAATGAATGTCCTTCCATCTTGGGGATATATGCCTAGAAGAGCAATTGCTGGGTCAAATGGCAGCTCAATTCTGAGTTCTTTGAGCACTCTCCAGACTTTTCTCCATAGATGTTGGACCAAGGGGCATTCCCACCAGCAATGAATGAGAGTTCCTTTCATACCACATCCTCTCCAACAAAGGTTGTTCCCAGTATTTTTGATGTGAGCCAACCTCACTGGTGTGAGGTGGTATCTCATTGTTGTCTTGATTTGGATCTCCCTGATGATGAGTGAAGGTGAGCATGTTTTCATGTATTTGTTGGCCATCCTTCTCTCTTCCTCAGAGAAATGTCTATTCATTTCGTCTCCCCATTTTTTTATGGCTTCGTTTGGTTTTGAAGGGCTCAGGTTTCTGAGCGCTTTGTATGTTCTAGATATCAGCCCTTTATCTGATATATCAGGTGAAAAAATTTTTTCCCATTCTGTTAGCTGTCTTCTTGCTTTAAGTAGGGTTTCTTTTGACATGCAGAAGCTTTTTAGTTTAATATAGTCCCATTTGTTTATAGTTGATGCTAACGTTCTTGCCATTGGTGCTCCATTCTCAAAGACCCTTTTGATATAAAGGTCTTCGAGTGTTCTGCCTATTTTATTCTCGATAAACTTTATAGATTCAGGTCTGATTTCCAGATCTTTGATCCATTTTGAGTTGACTTTTGTATAAGGAGTGAGATATGGGTCGATTTTCACTTTCGTGCATATGAGTTTCCAGTTGTACCAACACCATTTGTTGAATAGGCTTTCTTTGTTCCATTTCATATTCTTGCCTCTTTTATCAAATATTAATTGGCTATATATCTGGGGGTTTATGTCTGGGAATTCTGTTCTAATCCACTGGTCTGAGGTCCTGTCTCTGTTCCAGTACCATGCTGTTTTTAATACTATAGCTTTATAGTATAGTTTCAAGTTAGGTAAGGAGATGCCTCCCAACTTCTCATTTTTCAGAATGTGTTTAGCTATCCTGGGTCTTTTATGGTTCCAAATGAATTTTATAATTGATTGTTCTATTTCTTTAAAAAATTGTGTCTGGATTTGGATAGGAATTGCATTAAATCTATATAGCAGTTTGGGCAAAATAGTCATTTTGACTATGTTAATTCTACCTATCCATGAGGATGGGATGTTCTTCCATTTCTTTAGATCGTCTTCAATTTCTTTCTGAAGTGTTTTGAAGTTTCCCTGGTATAGATCTTTCACTTCTCTTGTAAGATTGATTCCTAGGTATTTGATATTTTTTGATACTATCTTAAATGGAATTGTATTTTTAATCTCTCTCTCCTCAACTTCATTGTTTGTATATAAAAACGCTACTGTCTTTTGTGTATTGACTTTGTATCCAGCCACTTTACTGTATTGGTTGATTGTTTCTAGGAGTTTTTCTGTGGATTCTTTAGGGTTTTTGATGTATATCATCATATCATCAGCAAATAGAGCTAGCTTGTGTTCCTCTTTCCCTACTTGAATTCCTTTGATTCCCTTCTCTTGTCGGATTGCTATTGCTAAGACTTCTAAGGTTATATTGAATAAGAGTGGAGAGAGTGGACAGCCTTGCCTAGTTCCTGACCTTAGTGGGAATGCCTCTAGTTTCTCACCATTAAGTATAATGTTGGCTGTAGGCTTTTCATAAATAGCTGTAACTATCTTAAGGAAGGTGCCTTCTAACCCTATTTTGCTAAGTGTCTTTAACATGAACGGATGTTGGATTTTGTCAAACGCCTTCTCTGCATCGATTGATATGATCATGTGGTTTTTGTCCTTCATATTGTTGATGTGGTGTATAATGTTAATTGATTTGCGTATGTTGAACCAACCTTGCATTCCTGGGATGAATCCCACTTGATCGTGATGTATGATTTTTTTGATGAGGTGTTGGATTCGGTTTGCTAAGATTTTGTTAAGTATCTTTGCATCAATGTTCATTAGTGAGATTGGTCTGTAGTTTTCTTTTTTGGTGGTGTCTTTGCCTTCTTTAGGAATAAGTGTGATATTAGCCTCATAAAAGGAGTTGGGGAGGATTCCTGTTTTTTCTATGGTTTTGAAAAGTCTATGGAACAGTGGTAATAAGTCTTCTTGAAATGTTTGATAGAATTCACCTGTAAATCCATCCTAAGCAGTACTTAGGGGGAAACTTATAGCATTACAGGCCTATGTTAAGAAACAGGAAAATAACAAAACTAACAGTTTAAAAGATCACCTCAAAGAATTGGAACAACAGCAACAGAGAAATCCAACCACAACCAGAAGGCAAGAAATCATAAAAACCAGAGCAGAAATAAACAACATAGAGACTAAGAAAACAATACAAAAAATCAATGAGACCAGGAGTTGGTTTTTCGAAAAAATAAATAAGATAGACAAACCATTGGCAAAACTTACCAAAAAAAAGAGGGAAAACACCCAAATCACTAGGATCACGAATGAAAGGGGAGAGATTACAACAGAACCCCAAGAAATACAACGTATCATGAGATCATATTATGAACAACTATATTCAATTAGGCTAGAGAACCCACCAGAAATTGACAGATTCTTGGACAAACACCCTCTTCCAAGACTGGAAAAGGAAGACCTAGAGACTCTAAACAGTCCAATCACTTCAGAGGAAATTGAAGACGTAATTAAAAGACTCCCTAAGAATAAATGCCCAGGCCCAGATGGATTTACAGGTGAATCCTTTATTATTATTAACATTTGTTTTACTATGTTGGGTACATATATATCAATAAGTAGACTGTCTACTGCAGAGGTGGCGAACAGGATTTTTACCCTCACTCAAAATGGCAAAATGCAATATGTGTTTAATATGTTACTGTTAAAATTAGATGCTTTTGTGTGAGTGTTGTCTGTTTTGGCAGGTCACTGCACAGTGTGGCTCTCTGACTCTCACAGTTTAAAATTTTGGCTCTTTGTGTCAAACTTGTTCGCCACCCCTGGTCTACTGGGACTTTTTTGGAGTGTCCTCTGCCTTTTCAAACTTCTGGAAACCCTGGAACCAAAAACATTCCCACAAAAGCTGAAATATCAGTCATAGGGATTGAAATTTCTGGACCATGCAGCCACATATGTAGCCATGCAACAACTTTAATACTGCCATCCCAGTAGAAACACATCAATTTAGATATCAACATAGATTCACAGCCACCTAATGTTCAGAAACAAGAAAATAACAGAATATCAACTAGTAATGATGACTTAATTGTGAGAGACATTCATTTACACAAATTTTCTTATTGCTGTACACTTTTAGAAATAATTTTATTACCACTTACCTATAAACAATATAAAATAAAATAAACAATATAAAATTATTTCATGCCTGCCAAGGATATAGACTTGGGAATGGTTGGGAACCTGGGGACAATGGTGGAAGGGACTTTATATTGATGGTGATATTAGTCTTGAAACAAATGTATTATGAGCAACTGTACAAATGCATGACATTTAAATAAAGTAATTTATTAAAAATAAATAGAATGTCTTCTAAACTGAATCCTTTTGCTATTAATTAATATTGATCATAGTCTCTTAGAAATCTGTAATAGTATGATTTTTTTGTTTGTTTGTTTTTGGGCCACACCTGGCGTTGTTCAGGGGTTACTCCTGGCTGTCTGCTCAGAAATAGCTCCTGGCAGGCACGGGGGGCCATATGGGACACCGGGATTCGAACCAACCACCTTTGGTCCTGGATCGCCTGCTTGAAAAGCAAACACCGCTGTGCTATCTCTCCAGGCCCTAATAGTATGATTTTTAAGTGTAACTGATACTGCCTTTTTCTGTTACCATTAATTTGAAGTATTTTTTTTTATCCTTTCCTTTTAATCTGTCTTTTGAATGAAAGTGGTCTCTTGCATACATACAGCATGGAGCTGTTTTAGTTTCTTATTTAATCCATCTAGTCATTTTCTATCTTTGTTGATTTTGGTGTATAACAATTAGTATAATTACACATTTTTGTAATAACTTCTATGTATTTTCTAGTTCTGTTTTGTTCTCTGGCAGCTTTATGATCCTTCCCTATTTTAATGTGATCACAAGTTAATCTAAGCTCATTATGAGTTTGCATTTTTTATTTTCTTCCCCATCTTATTTTTAATGTCCTCTTTTCATTCTTCCCAATTTTGTGTTCCCCTTAACTGACTGTGATTTTTATTTATATTGCTTTATCAATTTTATTGGCCTGTGATTTGGCAGGGGAAGAGGAGAGACAGGAGGAAGTATTTAAACCATACTTGGCAATGCACAATGGTTGCTCTTGGCAAAGTTTAAGGAACCAGTTACAATGCTGATTTTTGAACCTGGGTTTCTCTCTTGCAAGGCATGCACTCCAGTCATTTGAACATTTTTCTGACCCCATGCTGTTGTTTGTTTTTCTGTTTGTTTTTAGGCCACACACAGTATGTTTCAGGTTTATTTCTAGCTCTATGCTTAGGGATTACTTCAGGCATGTTCAGGCACCATATAAAAACCTGGGATCAAACCAGAGTCTACCATGTACAAGGGCAACCACCTAAAAGCCTTGTATTATCTTTCCAGACTCTCATGCTGTTTAACATGGTTGATTCCTTACCTTTATATAAGGTTACTTTTAGACATAATTTTCCTCATTACTTTTTAGTAGAGTTATCTTTTATCCCATACAACTTCCTTTACTATTTTGAAAGAATAATAATATCAGGCTTGTTCCCCTCCCCTTCAATTCAGATACTGAACTTTTCTGGGTAGGGTTAGAAATGTTTCTTTTTGATATTTTGAATATAGCATACTATTTCTTTCTAACCTACAAGATCTTTGTTGAGAAATGGTTATTTTTTTAGAGTTGCATATAAATTTTTTTTATTTTGCTTTTAAGATTCTTGTCTTTTGATAGGCTCTTTATTTAAAGAAGTCAGAATCAAATGGTGAGGATGTGATGAAAAAAGCATTCTTATTCAGTGCTTGTGAAAATATTACCTGGATCAACCCCTGTGGAAAAGTGTATGGATAGTTCTATGTAAAATTGAGCTGCCATATGATCCAGCAATCCCATTCTGGTGCATCTACCCCCAGAACATAAAAACATCCATTCAAAAGGATGGAACATATGCACACCGGAATCAACCTAGGTGTTCAATGGCAGATGAACGGATTAGGAAGAGGTAGTATATAGGCACAATGGAATATTCTGCAGCTGCAAGGACTAGTGAAATCAGGCAATTTGCTGCAATATGGTTAAAACTGGAGGGAAATAAGCCAGAAGAAGAAAGAAAGCAAACAAGGATTACCTCACTTACCTGTGGTATTAGCATAAATGAATGAGAAAATGTAGTAAAAGGGGTATATTTAGATCACTCTTGACCCCAGAGTCTAGGGAGGAAAAGGAAAGAGAAAGAAACAAATTGAAGAAGGAAGATGAGAAAGGTAAGTGATTAGGAAGCAGAAGTTAAGACTTTGGTGATGTGGAGGGTGGTAAAACTATATATCCAAAACACAGACTCAGCAACACTAAAAACATAACATAAAAGCTACAACGACCAAACTTTGTAATGTTCTTGTCCAGGTAGGATGTGGGGTGGGCAATGGAGTATGGGAGCACTGGGGAGGGAAGTTGGCACTGGTGGTGGGTGCAATTGGTATTGGAATATTATATGCCTAAAACTTAACTATTAATAAGTGTGTAAATCATGGTTCTTTAATTATTTTAAATATTCTTGTCTTGGAGTCAAGAGCAATGGTGCAGTGGTAGGGCGTTTGCCTTTTTGTTGCTGACCCAGGATGGACCACAGTTCGGTTCCCCGCCACAGTGCCTAAGAGGAAAAGGCAAGGGTGTGACTGCCAGAGAGGTAGCTTAGGGGATGGAAAGGAAACTGGGGACATTAATGGATGGAAGTGGGTACTGGTAAAGAAACTGGTGCTCAAACAATGCACTCTTGGAACTCACTGGTAATAATTTTGCTATTTTTTTTAATTTCATAGTAACCCAATAAATTATTTGGAGGAGGAGAAAACAGCAAGCAAAAAAGAGAGAGTAGGAGAAAGAAAAAGAGTAAAAGAAAGAACAGAAGAGAAATACAAAGTATTCAAGGAAAAGGGAGTGACAAGAGAGAAAGAAAAATAGAAAAAGATAGATGATAGGTAGATAGATAGATTAGATAGATAGATTGATAGATAGATGATAGATAGATAGATGATAGATAGATGATAGATGATAGATAGATGATAGATAGATAGATAGATAGATAGATGATTGATAGATGATAGATAGATAGATAGATAGATAGATAGATAGATAGATAGATAGATAGATAGATAGATAGATAGATAGATAGGGAAAGGGGGGTCGGGGAATTGGAGCAGCACTAGGGCGTTTGCCCTGCACGCTATGATCACGGTTCTATCCCCCTGCGTCCCAAATGGTCCCCCAAGCCAGGAGCGATTTCTGAGCGCATAGCCAGGAGTAACCCCTGAGCGTCACCGAATGTAGCCCAAAAACCAAAAGAAAAAAGAAAGAAAAGAGAAGAAAAGAAAAAAAGGGCAAAACCTAGCTGGCAAAGCATGGATTCTGTATCCCCCTAAGGCACTTTCAGGATCACTTACCTGTTCAGCCTCCTGTCTGAATGTATAACAAAACTGAGTCTTTTCACTGTGAATTTTTGGACTCCCCCATACGCACACACACACCCCTTTTTTAACAAGACTTAGGGCAATTGCTCTAAGTGGTCTGATCCAGATAGGAGTCAGTTATTAGCTCTGTTATTTAAGATGGGCCTGTTACGGCGAGTAGGTAATTTGGAACAGCTAAGTTCTAAGTTCACAGATCCCCTGTATTTCCGTTTTAACCAGTAAACTAGCAGTTTAAAATACTGGTCAGAGAGCTCTTACTTGCATTCCACCTACCAAAAAAAAAAAAATGACAGGAAGGGGCGGGGCTAAACGCAGAGTTCTTGAAAGTGGAGCGTGGAGAAGGGTAAGGCAGTAAAAGATTCTTCCGTTTTCCTAGTTCCCAGATGCCAGCTTACAAATATACCACCAGAGGAAACAAAAAATTGATCAACTGGACACAGACTGAGAAATGCATGTTAGCAATATTTCTAACAGTGCCGGAATGTCATATTTGACATCAAGCCCACTAGGAGAACAGTCTAAATACATCTCTTGGACAAGTGTGACTAATTCTCCTTGTCCTGCCCATTCACTTCATCTCTCCCTTAATCAACCTTTTCTGACTATAATAGTGAATTTTTTCACAAATTCAATTTCCTGTTGTCCAACCCATCTTGACTAAAAGCCTGTGAAGAATGTATCAGAGCCTAGTTCTAGGACACTTTATCTTTTTTCCCCAGCGTCTTTTTTTTTTTTTTTTAATGTACAGACTCCACAAACATCAACAGGACTGCTTGAGCTAATACTTAAATTTTTACTCTCCAATTCAAAAGCCTAAGGTGACTTCCTCCCCTACACAGTAAACTTTTGGGCAGGGGTTCCCCCATATAGTACTTGGGGAATCCTGAGGCCAGTCTCGGCAATACTGAGACCAATGCTAGGGTTTGAGGGTGTGGTGCTTTTTGGGCCCAGCAATGCTCAGGCCACTGAAGCTATTATTCCAGAAGTATTCTGGGGGCTTCCAAGACTATATCCAGAGGTGATAGGGAGAGGTGTGTTGTGTATGCCATGGATCTAGTGCAGTCATCAATAACATTTTCCCATTGTTTCTGAACTGACAAATAGTAGTAGTGGTTGTTATGCTGGGCATTAGGTTACAAAAAACTGGTTTCTCCATGCCAAAGCAAGCCACAAATATTGTCAGTTGACATAAAGCAGGTGCCTCAAAATGGCCCTTCTCTGAGGAATTTTCTAACTTCCAAGTATGGTCAGGATTAGCAGGTGCCAGAGAGACTCAGGTTTGCACTTGCTCATAATGAAGTAAGTTGGGAGTTGTAAAAACCATAAGAACTAGAAGAGCCTCTTTTGTTTTTCCTTTTACAGAAAAAAATCCAGGAATGGGAACAGACTTTTGGTTGGTTTCCCCCCTGTATTCTTAGCCCTGAATACTCAATCAACACAACCCAGAACTCATTCATGACTGGATCCAGGAAAGGGCCTTTGGCACAGACTCTTGTTAAATTACAAGTGACAATAAAATATGAATGTTGTAGCATACTAAAATAGTGATAACACTAACACCACTCCCCCCCCCAAAAAGGGGTTATCTCAAAAACTTAGTTTTCTGGTGCAACCACTGTAGCTGGTCACTGAGTTGGGCATTCATTATGGTTCTGAATCGTCGTCTTAGATTTTGTGACTCTTTCCCTCCACTATCCTCCAGTCCCATTTCTATCTGCTGAGTTGTTTGGTTTGCTCTAAGCACATGATTTCCTACGAGCCATTTGTAACTTAGTCCAAATTTTCTTGGAGATTACACCCTCTACAAAATTCCATCAGTCACTTTCTTGTCCATACACACCCTCTCCTCCTAGTTTCTTATAGCTCCCCTGACACACATCCTATTCAGCCTTACTGGGTATCTCATCTTTGCTTACCATCATCATTATTCTTTTTATTTATTTTTTGATCATGGATAAAATAGATAGCTTTGTACCTAAGTCTGATTTGAATGTTGTACTAGGAAAAACACAGGAACAACTGAATAGAAAAATGGACTTGAGGGGCCGGGCAGTGGCGCTAGAGGTAAGGTGACTGCCTTGCCTGCGCTAGCCATGGACGGACCGCGGTTCGATCCCCCAGCGTCCTATATGGTCCCCCAAGCCAGGAGTGACTTCTGAGCGCATAGCCAGGAGTAACCCCTGAGCGTCACCGGGTGTGGCCCAAAAACCAAAAACTTGAATGGCAATAAAACAGCTGAAGTTGAGAAGAATATCCACCAGCAGAGATACACTGATTAGTTGTTTTATTTCCAGAAGACTCATACATTTTTATTTAAGGAGAATGATGAGAAACATATATATGAGAATAATTGAGAAACATATATCAAAAGTAGAGAAAATAGCAGACATATATCATAGGGGTGTGTGTTTTAGAATGGTAATGAAGACCATAGATAGAGACTACAAGTCAGAATGGGTTCCATGGTACAATCTCCACTGGTTCATACTGACCAGCCTTGAAGTCCCTATCAGTTCAAAAGTGTTCTAATGACAAGAGGATTTCGTGCTAATAAAGTTGGTTAAAAGAAAGTGGATATCCATTCATATAGTGTACAACAAAAACTCAATCATGAACAACTTTGTAACTGTGTGAAAAAATGCATATGAACAATCTTGTAAACCACAGTGTTTCAATAAAGTAATTTTTGAAAAAGAATAAATTTTTACTCTTCCCTTTCTTTTCTCTTTGCATCTCATTTCTTCTACTCTTCACATTTCTTTTTTCTCTTATTACTTCTCATATCTCTCTTACCTTTCTTCACTTTTTTCTCTTTTTATCTCTTCTTTCTCTTCTCTCCACATCTTTTTCATTTTTCTACTCTTTGCATTTCTTTTTCTCTCATTTCTCTCATATCTCTTTTCTTTCTTCACTTCTTTTCTCTTCTCATATCTTTTTTATCTCTTCATTTCTCTTCTCTTTTTATCTCTTCTCTCTACTCATCTCTTCTCCTCTGGACACATCTTTTCTCTTTTCTCTTCTGTTCTGTTCTTTTCTCTCCTTTTTTCATCTAAAGAAATTTTAAAAGAGAGTTATATACAGAATGAGTTTATATACATGAGACTTAAAAGAAGGTAGCAATGGGATGGTAACAACCTAAGCCCAAAAGTAACAGAAGAGAATTGATCCACAGAACTGAGTTGGTGCAAGAGAATTGAAAGGGAGGGACATTGGGGATTGGAAGAGGCAGGTATCCCTCCTCATTGTTGAGAATAGTGTAGAATTATGTGTTGAGAAACCATTATTAACAGTACTTTAAGTTATGGAATCGCAATCAAAAAAGCATTTAAAAAAGTTATTAAGGTTCTTTTTGGCTTCATCAGAGCTATGAGATTGCAACAAGGTAATTTCTCCCAGGAAAAGGTTGTCATAGCCTCTGAACTACAAGCTTCAGATCCTCAAATCAATCTAACTTTTCCTAACCCCAAAAAATCCTCCTAGATGTTCAGTGGGGTCAAGGTAGGGAGAGGGTGTCAGAAGGAACAAAGTTGGCACTACTTACTTAACAGCATACAAACTGACCATGGCCAGAGTTTTTATGTGCTTTACTCAATTTAATTCTTGCCAAAACTCTGGGAAGTAATCATAGCCATGTAACCTTATGTCAGCAAAGATATATCTCTTCACTAATGAGTGCATTTCTAGGGATTTGGGGGGGAATCAAAAGCAATTTCTTTTTTTTCTTTTTGATTTTTGGGCCACACCTGGCACAGAGGTTACTCTTAGATCTGCACTCAGAAATCATTCCTGGAGGGATTGGGGGACCATATAGGGTGCTAGGATCTAACCTAGATAGGCTGTGTGCAAGGCAAGTGCCCTACTCACTGTGCTATCGCTCCTGCCCCCAAAGCAATTTCTTAATAAGCTTAAAAGTTATTAGATACAAAAAAAAAAAAAAACAGGTTGGTGGCTACCAGAAGGAAAAAGGGTTGGTTGCACGTATGAATCAGGTAAAAGAATCAGTAATGGGGGCCGGGCGGTGGCGCTGGAGGTAAGGTGCCTGCCTTGCCTGCGCTAGCCTAGGACGGACCGCGGTTCGATCCCCCGGCGTCCCATATGGTCCCCCAAGAAGCCAGGAGCAAATTATGAGCCCATAGCCAGGAGTAACCCCTGAGCGTCACAGGGTGTGGCCCAAAAACCAAAAAAAAAAAAAAAAAGAATTAGTAATGGGTGGAAAGAAGCCTTTTGGAGATCATGATGCAGTGTGTTCAAAGATCCAATTATAACCATGGGTACTGGAAATATCTTATAAACCAGGGTAGTTCAATAAAAAAGAATTCAAGTTACAGACTTCTGTCTTGAAATCATTGCTTTGATATTTTGATCCAATCATAATCATTGATTATGATTATGTCTATTTTTTCTTTTTTTATTAATTTTTTTATTTGGGGGCCATACCTGGTGGATCTCAGGTGTTACTCTGAGCTCTGTGCTCAGAAATCACTCATGGCAGTGCTCAGGAGACCATATTGGATGTCAGGGATCCAACCCAGGTTAGCTGCATGCCAGGCAAACTCCTTCCCCACTGTTCTATCTTTCCAGCCCTGACTAAGCCTATTTTTATAAGATGCAGGCCTTAAAACAAAAAATGAAACTGATTCAATTGAATGTTTTATTTTCCCTGAAGCCCAACTATTAGAATGTGAGGTAAGAAACCTTAAAGGCAAAAACAGAGTTATGCTTTCTCTGAACCAAGAGAGTCAAAGCAATTTCAAATGTTGAAATAT
Source organism: Suncus etruscus (assembly GCF_024139225.1). NCBI lineage: Eukaryota > Metazoa > Chordata > Mammalia > Eulipotyphla > Soricidae > Suncus > Suncus etruscus. The sequence continues at coordinate 99,000,077 of NC_064854.1, forward strand.
AAACTGCTCTAAGGTATGGTACAAATGTGTTAGAAAGTGATAAGTCAAACATTATACCTACTCAGTTTCATTCTTTTTCTGCCAGAGAACTGACAGATGACCTTGAAGTCCAGTTTCTTCTTTTGTTTTTTTTAAGTGCTTAGTTTATAAGTCATGAATAAAAAGTTAAAATCTGACTAATATTCTTTGAGCAAAGTAGATCTTAGCAAATTGAACAATTAGTAGTTGCAGTAATACATTCCACATCCAGTTTGAAAATTGATCATTAATGCTACTATATCCATAAGTAGATTAGAGTTAACTGCCTGATAATGTCTGCCCTTAATCTAGGTAAAAAGCATATAGAATTTTTTGTTTGTTTGTTTTTGGGCCACACCCGGCGGTGCTCAGGGATTACTCCTGGCTGTCTGCTCAGAAATAGCTCCTGGCAGGCATGGGGGACCATATGGAACACCAGGATTCGAACCAACCACCTTTGGTCCTGGATCGGCTGCTTGCAAGGCAAACACCGCTGAAAAGCATATAGAATTTAAACTATATTATTAACACTCAAGCTAGAAGTGTCCATTAAAGAGAGAGCTAGATTTGTCAAAACAGGGTAAGCAGAGAATATAATTTTCATTATCTATAAAAATTTCCCCCCCCAATTTTTATTTTTCCAATATAATTTTCCACAATGTGATCTGCATATATGTAAACAAAATATTTATTCCTTCTTCCACTTTTTTAAGTTGCTTAAGTTACGTAATAGAATTTGTTGTGGCTGTTTTTAGGTCACACCTAATTGTGGTCAGGGTTCATTGCTGGCTCTGCACTCAGGAATCACTCCTAATGGAGCTCAGGAGACCACATGCTAAGGACCAAACCCAGGACCCCACATTCCGGGCTAGTACCCTACCTGCTCTGGACTGATAGACCCATAATTTAATTCTTATTATAAACGTATAAAAGAGCATTCTTCCCTTCCAAAACAAAGAGCCATTGAAATTTAATTGGTGAGGGTGGGCTCTGTATCACACAGGCATGAAAAATAAATCATGTAGTAATACAATAAGTTTGGACAACTCATGTTAATTAAAGATGAGTAATGGAAACTGGAGCAGTGATTCCTTTCTGTGGCCAGAAATAGTGTTCATTTATCCATAGCAACATTATTAAGGGAGCTACTTTGCTTTGACACCCAGAAATCAGTGTGTGAGGTAATATGCAGCCATCTGCTTCCCTCTTCTTGGACTCATTGTAGATGGAACGGTCTAGACAGTGGCTTCAGAGCAGCTACTTATCATCTATATGTTCTTTTCTATCTCTCCACATCAGACAACCTTGACTTTAAAACGTTGAGATAACAGCAAATCAAGCTATTTATATAAACTGCCTATTTGAGATCACAACAATAGTAATTGGTCATGATGTCTAAGTATTTACATTTATTTCATTAAAATGTGTACCTTTTTGTTATTTGTTATGATGGCAGCTTGGGGCGGGAGGTGTTGGCATGGGATAGATTCTGTGAAGATTGGTGGAGGGAGGTTAACACTGCTGGTGGGTTTGGTCCTGAAACCCAACTATGAATAACTTTGTAATTTAAATAAAATTTAAATTTAAAATTTAAGGTATACTTTATAAAAATCGGAATTTAGTTCAGAGTTAGTGCTACTCCAAGCACCTCTCTCCTTTCACAAGCCTCTCTTTGGCCCATCACAAGACTATAATGAATCATTTCATTCTATAATCATATATTAGTGTTTTTTCACAATAGGGATCAAATATGCCCATTGGCTAGCTCTCCATGAGAAATTTCTAGTCCTGGGGTACTCCTGGTGACTTTTAGGAGCCCTATTATAAAATAATACTCTGATACTCTGATGTCATTCCTTCTTATATTGAGAGGAGAGACCGGTCTTCCATTAGTATAGTCTTTGCATTGGGTTCAGGAGGGCAAATAGTTCCTTATATGCCTAGTTATTGTTTTTAGAGTCTGTCAGGAAATGAAAGGTGTGAGATTTTACTCATTTCCAATGCTAATTAGCTAGCTCACAGGTGCATAGATGCTAGTAAAAGACTCACAACCCTTGGGTCAGAAAGCAAGGAGTGAATTACCCATATAAAAATCAGATATTCAGCATCTATACTAGTTCATCAGATCCAATATTGACAGGCAGATGCATAGGCCACATGATTCCAGTATCCACAGGGAGTTGTATTAACCAAAGGATCCACACTCTAAGACCCCAGATCCATTATAGAGGATAGTAAGGCTGCTGAGAATATAGAGGATATATAAGACCCTAAGACCCCAGACCCATTATAGAGGATAGTAAGGCTGCTGTTCTGCCTTGCAGAGAATGTGAAGAGAGGATTTTTTTTAATAAGATTGCATCATTTTTCTGAAGGAAGCCACTCTTTGTGCACTTGAAAGGCATCCTGGATCTTTCTAGCTTTTGAAAGTAAACTTGAAAAAGACCATATCAATATTGAGATGACATTTCCTTTATTAAGATAGTGCCATTATGCTCCTTTCTCTGTAAAGTTTGCTAATTTTATTCCTACGTGGTTTTGTTAAGTTGCAATACTTATTAGAGCAGATGACAACACTATTATGGGTTGTATCTGAAAGGAGTATGCTTTTCCAGGAAAAGTGTGAAAGAAGATAGATTTCAACACAGGAAGCTGAAAGCATCAGCACACCTTCTTCCATTTGATTTTATTCTTCTTTTAAAACATATTTTTAAAATTTTAGGCACCATAGTTTACAATATTGTTAATGATAGGGTTTCATGCATAAATTCCAGCACCACACTCTCTACCACTGTTCCAGTGCCTCCTCCCATCTTGCCCCCCACTGTGGTAAACTTTCTACTGAAGATCAGTTCTTCATTTCTGTTGCCTTTGGGTATTTGTTATTTCCCTACTATGTTTCATTATATCCCACATAATTTCATCCTTCTTGCTTCCCATTTCAAGTCCAAATAGGTTTTTTCAGGAATTCACTGAACTTGTGGCAATATCCAAATAATTTAAATGGTGTTTGAAGGTATGGAAGAATGAATAATTACGCCATATTTTCCCAATTATCAAATGCAAGAGGAGTTACCAGTAAGCACTGAGCATGCAGACTCTGGGGGAGAGTTCTGGAAAACTTCCTCATCTTTAAGAATTGCTTTATTGGCTTTCATCTCCAGAGATACTGGAGAGTGCACATAAGATCCTGGCTTTTGGTGGCATCTTGTAAAGTAGTTAAGAACCAGAAAGGTGGCTCAAAGTTTTAGAGCACATTACCTGTAGGATGCAGTGCCAGGTTTGATTTATGGGTCCCATAGGCCCCTGTACACCACCTGGAACAGCCACCAAGCAAGGATGAGCCTCTGGGCATCACAAGGTTTCCCACATCCTCATGCCAATAGGTGTTCAATACTTAGAAAATGATGATGTATCTAGAGTTCAGATGGGAGTGGGTGGGGAGGAGAGAGATTTGGGATATTGGTGGTGAGAATGTTGCACCGGTGAAGGGGGGGTGTTCTTTACATGACTGAAAACCAACTACAATCATATTTGTAACCCACATGTTTAAATAAATATATTAATATTAAAAAAAGAAAAAGAAAAAATGATGATGTGGATTGACACACACTGTCCTAGAAAGAGATGTATACCAATCCATGAAAAATCATGAGTACACAGGCCTCACAGTTGACACTAGAAATTTTGGGAGAAGGCAATCCAGATCCCCACTCTGCTGAAGGCACATCAACTGCACTCACCACCCATAATCTCGGCTTCACCAATGGCCCAGCTTCACTGCTTACCCACTGATCTTGGTAGTAAGGCCAAACTAACCAAAACTACAGATATACCAACATTTGGAATGATATACGAGGACATTTTGGGGGGTTTGGGCACCTTCCTCATGCCTCCTTGTACTTCCGGATGCCCTGGCAACTAAAACTGTGCCCTACAAAAGCCAAAATATCAGCTAGAGAGTTTGGAATATCTGTACTATACTGCCACATTCATGACCATGCAACAAATCCAATTTTTTTCAATACTGTCATTGCAATAGGAACACACCAATTTAGTTGTCCATTTGGATTCAAATCCACCCAATGTTCAGAAACACATGACAGAAAATCAACTAGTAACAAATCACTTAGTAAACCTCTGACAATGACTTAATGCCTCATTGCAAGATATATTAATTTTCACAATTTTTTTTTATTTTTCTTTTTTTTTCAGCCACACCAATGATGCTCAAGATTACTCCTGGCTATGCACTCAGAAATCACTCCTGGCTTGGGGAACCATAAGGAACACTGGGGGGATCGAACTGTGGTCTGTCCTAGGTTAGTGTGCACAAGGCAGACTCTACCTTCAGACTTGCACCACCACTCCAGCCCCTCACAATTTTTCTTATTGCTGTACTTAAAAGAATAATTTCATTACCATTTACCTGTATAAAAGCAACATAATATATATTGCTTCATTCCTGCCAAAGTGGTAGGCTTGGGAATGGGTAGGAATCTGGAGACAGTGGTGGAGGGAATTTTACAATGGTGGTGGAATTGGTCTTAGAACAACTGTGCTACTAACACCTATGTAAAACATGGTCTTTAGGGCCGGGCGGTGGCGCTAGAGGTAAGGTGCTTGCCTTGCCTGCTCTAGCCTTGGATGGACCGCGGTTCGATCCCCCGGTGTCCCATATGGTCCCCCAAGCCAGGAGCGACTTCTGAGTGCATAGCCAGGAGTAACCCCTGAGCATCACCGGGTGTGGCCCAAAAACAAAAAAAAAAAAAAAAAAAAACATGGTCTTTAAATAAAGTAATTAAAAAGTCACAAAGAATTACAATATTTATGAGACAATGACAATGCAAGCATGTTATTTAACTTTTTTATTTGATATAGTGTATCAATTTGCATATGTTCAACCACCTTTGCGTCATGGAAATGAATCCTACATAGTAGTAATAAAATTCTCTTGGTAAAGAAAAAGAAAATGATGATGTAAACATAAATGTCAGGGGGATTGGAAGTTGAGGTGAAGGAGTATTGGTGACAAAAATAACAAATCTATGGGGCTGGAGAGATAGTATAGCAAATAGAACACTTGCCTTTCACATTTTGAAATTTTCAAATTTTTCACATTTCACATATTGACCAACCTAGGTTCCATCCCTGGCATCCCATATGGTGTCCCAAGCATCACTAGAAGTAATTCTTGAGAAGTAATTCTCGAACACAGCAAGGTATGTCCCAGAAACCTAAATAAAAAAAAAGGGGGGGGTGAAGAATGAGTCTATTAATTTCACATTTGTCCATTGATGTCTCAGCCAAGAACAAGATGGCAAAAGTATTTGAATATAACCACTGGCTTTCTACTTCCAGCGATCTATTTTTTGATTTGGGGCCACACCCAGTAGAGCTCACACTTGACTCTGCTCAAGGATCATACCTAGAAGACTCAAGAACTATGTGAAGTGTCAGGGATGAACCCAAGTCAGCTGCATGAAAAGCAAGTGACCTACCCTCTGTATTGTTAGGTTACACCTTATTTTACCCAAAACAAAGATCATCTTTTTGTATCCATTTGTTTACAACTTTGTTTTACCCCAAAACACAGATTGTCTTACATGTAAACCTGGGCAGGACTGGCTCAGGATAGCTATCTGTCCTAACTCTGTCCTTACTTCCCCCACCTGGGGATGGTCTCTGGACTCAATATAAATGATAGTTCTGGCAGGCAGCTAGTTCTTGATACCCAGTAGAAGATTGCCAAACTACACGTATTTCATCCTCAGCCTGATCTGGATTATTTCTTGGAGCAACTGTGCTTCAGACTTGTCCACCTGGGTTTGCAGATAAGGCGCATGGGGTGATTTTATTCTGTACTATCTCGGAGGTTCCAGAAGATATTTCTTTTAGGAAGCTGTGGTGAGAATACCTTTTTCCATTTATCTTTTATTTTAGCATCTGTGCATAGATGATATTTTAGGAGTAGCGTGAGTGGAATAGGTTGCAAATTTCCCTCATAACATTCCCTCCTGACTTGGGTTTAGTTTGTAATAATAGTATATTAAACAGACAATTATCTTTGTTAGAAAAAATAATTATATTGCCAATTTTATGTACCTATGCAAATAAAATACTGTATTAATTTAAATTTTAGGAGCCAGTGAGATAGCATGGAGGTAAGGCGTTTGCCTTCCATGCAGAAGGACAGTGGTTCGAATCCCGGTATCCCATATGGTCCCCGGTGCCTGCCAGGGGCGATTTCTGAGCATAGAGCCAGGAGTAACCCCTGAGCGTGCTGAGTGTGACCCAAAAACCAAAAAAAAAAAAAATTATACTTATCCTTCTTTAAAAACAATCCTTTGTTCCACTCTCCCTGGGGACCATTTGGGGCAAAGCTATATCACTTTAATAAAGGAGGTAAGTATGTGGCACAAATATAATGTTTCAAATATTGGAATTCTATAAAATACTTTATTTTTAAATGTAGCCAATAAAGGATTGACCATCTTTGAATTAAAATAATTCTGGCTCTAACATTCTGTGGTTCACAAACCCTTAGTATTATGTCAAGTATTATATAGGTAATATTTTTTCCTTTTTGATTACTAATACAAATAAAAACCCATATTGAAAAGACTCAAGATGGAAAGGAAATCTTTCAGTAACCCATGAATTCCTATACTTAACCTTTAAAGTATGTTTAGTCTTTTCCTTCTATTGGGTGGGGATTCCAAACAGTGCTTAGGGGCCCAGGAACCTCTCCCAGTGATGCCAAGGTCAACTATTCAATGTTTGGTCCTGTGGTACTGTAGACCACCAAGTCTATACCCAGCATTGTTGAAGTGATGCTTGAAGTATTGGAGTCTTGGATATGCAAAGCTTGTGCCCTCAAACCCTGGTTACTTCTCTGGCCAGAGAACTTCTCTTTTAAACCCAAAGTTGTTTGTTACATATAATAGTCTAATATTTTGTTTTTGTCAGATTCATAGTTTTTTTGTATTATACCCAGTGGTGCTCAGAGCTTACTTTTGGCCCTACACTTCAAGATTAATCCTGGTGGCAACTGGTGCAAGCCAAGCTTCTATATGCTGTGCTAGTGCTCCCATGTGAATGGCATATCAAAAAGCCTTAAAAT